>NC_143039.1:22290000-22540000 GCF_057628025.1 Oncorhynchus mykiss
TGAATTAATTAAGCAATTAACATGTCATCATACGCTGGGTCATGTATAAAAAGGCCCAGTTGCCCGTTATTTTGGCTACCATGGATAGAAGAAGAGATCTCAGTGATTTTGAAGTTAAGACTTATGGGAGATTCTGGAGCGGGACGTGACAGTGTTTTCCACCAACATCAACAGAACAACAAATTATGGAATTTCTTGTGGAAGAACGGTGTCACATCCTTCAGATTTTCAGCCACTTGTAGAGTCTATGCCAAGGCGCACTGAAGCTGTCCTAGCCCAACGTCCTATTAAAAAGGTAGGAAGCGACAAAAGTGTGGTCACTTAGTGGTTAGAGTGTTGGACTAGTAACCGGAAGGTTGCAAGTTCAAACCCCCGAGCTGACAAGGTACAAATCTGTCATTCTGCCCCTGAACAGGCAGTTAACCCACTGTTCCTAGGCCGTCATTGAAAATAAGAATGTGTTCTTAACTGACTTGCCTGGTTAAATAAAAGGTTCATTTTATAAAAATAAAATAAAAAAATTAGTAACTTAGTTGTAGCTTAGTTGTAGTCACGATCTGGTTACCTATAACTACAAACATAGTTATGTTTTAGCGTTTTTACATATTTAGTCACTTATTTCCAGATATCTTCAGAACTACCCACAAAGGTGCTACCTATCTAGTTCCAGCTGGCTAACGTTAGCTACTAGCCATGCTAGCATGGTATTACATTCCAAACCAAGTGTTCCCGAGCTACTATGTACATCCATGAAGAAGAAACTATATACATCCTCGTCTCCTGTGAGTTTGGTAGTCGAGCGAGTGTCGTAGATTTCCGTCATTTGTAGCTAGTGCAGTAATACACGAGTAGTGCAGTAATACCAACAAGGACGGGGTTACGACTCATTTGTGGCCCAAAAAATGAGAAGCAACCTTTTAAGTTGGACCAGTGTGTGTGGTTGACGTGAACGGATTGGAGTATGGGAACTGTGCGTACCTCTACTGTATCCAGTGCTCATTTCTCCCCGGAGGACTACGATGGCAGGATTTGATTTGAGACTGACTGAAACCAGGTGCTGTGCCGAGTGTGAATGTGAAGCCTGCAACATCTATTTCCTACCGACCTACTGGTAGTACATTGCAAGTGTGTACAGTATCCGTCAAAAGTTTGGACTCATTCAAGTGTTTTTCTTCATTTCTATTTTCTACATTGTAGAATAATAGTGAAGACATCAAAACGATGAAATAACACATATGGAATCATGTAGTAACCATAAACGTATTAAACAAATCAAAATATATTGTATATTTGAGATTCTTCAAAGTAGCCACCCTTTGCCTTGATGACAGCTTTGCACACTTTTGGCATTCTCTCAACCAGCTTCATGCACCTGGAATGCATTTCAATTAACAGGTGTGCCTTGTTAAAAGTACATTTGTGGAATCAGTTGTGTTGTGACAAGGTAGGGTTGGTATACAGTAGATAGCCCTATTTGGTAAAAGAGCAAGTCCATATTATGGCAAGAACAGCTCAAATAAGCAAAGAGAAACGATAGTCATTACTTTAAAACATGAAGGTCAGCCAATACAGTAAATTTCAAGAACTTTGAAAGTTTCTTCAAGCGCAGTCGCAAAAACCATCAAGCGCTGATGAAGTAACTGGCTCTCATGAGGACCGCCACAGGAAAGGAAGACCAAGAGTTAACTCTGCTGCATAGGTTAAGTTCATCAGAGTTTACTGCCTCAGAAATTGCAGCCCAAATAAATTCTTCGTAGAGTTCATGTAACAGACACATCTCAACATCAACTGTTCAGAGGAGACTGCATGAATCAGGCCTTCATGGTCGATTTGCTGCAAAGAAACCACTACTAATGGACACCAATAAGAAGAGACTTGCTTGGGCCAAGAAACATGAGCAATGGACATTAGGCCGGTGGAAATCTGTCCTTTGGTCTTATGAGTCCAAATTTTAGATTTTTGGTTCCAACTGCCGTGTCTTTGTGAGACTCCGAGTAGGTGAACGGATGATCTCCGCATTTGTGATCCCACCATAAAGCATGGAGGAGGTGGTGTGATGGTGTGGGGTGCTTTGCTGGTGACACTGATTTATTTAGAATTCAAGGCACACTTAACTAGCATGGTTACCACAGCATTCTGCAGCGATACGCCATCCCATCTGGTTTGGGCTTAACGGGACCATCATTTGTTTTTCAACATGACAATGACCCAACACACCTCCAGGCTGTGTAAGGGCTATTTGACCAAGAAGGAAAGTGATGAAGTGCTGCATCAGATGACCTGGCCTTCACAATCAACCGACCTCAACCCATTTGAGATTAGTTGGACCGCAGAGTGAAGAAAAAACAGCCAACAAGTGCACAGCATATGTGGGAACTCCTTCAAGACTGTTGGAAAAGCATTCCAGGTGAAGCTGGTTGAGAGAACGCCAAGAGTGTGAAAAGCTGCTTTGAAGAATCTAAAATATATTTTGATTAAACACTTTTTTTTTTTTCCGACTATCCCTCTGAAGGCCTCTCCTTGGATCTTCTTTGACTACTGTAGCTATCGGTATGTCTCCGCTTGTTGTTGTGTTCTGTGGGTTCCTGCCTGTGACTAGTTGTTTTCTGGCTTCCTCAGCTATGTCAACCGTGGTGGTGGTTGGCTAGCTAGGCTAGTAGGCTAAAATAATGAACTTTAGTTGGCTGGCTTAGATAAATGCATATACCGGTAACATTATTTGATAACTGGTTAGATGGCGTTGTGTATTTCCAAAACGTTGATTTACTTTAATGTAGCTGTAAGCTAGGTGATTATAGCAACTGTCTGACCCAGTGCTAATGTAACATTAGCAAGCTAGTAGTGCTAACGTTAGCAGGCTAGTTGGCTAGCAACCTTGCAAGATTATTTGTTACAATAAATTCATAAAGTATTTGCTGCAAATTAAATTGAAACCAGTAGTCATGACTATAAATGATTTGGTTTAATCTGAAGTTATACATCACACCCCGCAAATGTTTTTTTATGAAATGACTTCTGCATTCTTATCAGTTTTAGTACACATAACATTTATCCTCCAAGAAAGCCAGATTGCTTTCCTCTTAGCTTTGTGTGACAGACAGACCTTAAAAAACACACATTCTAAAGACAACGGTCGACATTCAGTCACATAATGAAAGACAGACAGGTAATGTGCTGGTTGGTCTCCTACCTGTGGGGATGTGGTTGAGGGCAGACGTCTTCAGGACATCCAGCTGCTGCTCCTTGCCCAGGAGTCCTTCTGTGGGAGAGGGAGAGAACTCCGCTTCAAATATGGTCCGCAACATCGAGACAACCCTCCCGCAATCAACCGACAACCGACCGAACTACACCTCTCTGAGAGGGAGCCACCGCGGCATCGAGGCAAGCAGCCTAACGGAGCAACCGTCGCTTCGCTATGGAACCAGAGAGCCTGAATCGCCTGGAAACAGCAGAGAATCTACGCTGGGAACTCATGCTGAGATGCCAGGGGTTCTCTGCCCTGAAGGAAGCTTAGTGGAATGGCACCGTTCATTCATCAGACAGTGTGTGTGTGTGTGTAGGCTGGTTGTTGAGCTCAGCTGAAACTGGCTGTGCTCAGCATAGCAAGTGTGGGAGAAAGGGATGGAGAGAGAAGGGGAGAGGGTGGGAGAGAAAATGAGGAGGGGAAAGGTAAAAATAACACTCCCTTTGGGTACAGCGAGCGCACACACATACACACACACACCTAGCTGTGTGCCCATGCCTCTCTCCCGTCTGTGTACGTAGGCACCGAGGCTGAAATTATAGTGGCAACATGAAAAGGCTTTTGTACCAGCCGAGCCCTGGGAAGACAGGGCTATAAATAGACCAACCACAGAGGAGAGGAGGGGGAGACGGAGGGGAAACTGGGTAGGGGCTGAGATGAAGAGAAAAGGAGGGGGAGGGAACAGGGGCTATAGAGAAAATGATCAACAAGAAAAAAGAAGGGAAAGGAAAGAATCAGGGAAACGAGAGGCTACGATATTAGAGAGATCAGAGAGCATAATGACATGGCCAGGAGCAACAAAACACCTCAGAAAAGGACATGGCCTACAGATGCAAAAACTAAAAACAAATCTCCCCTCTCACACACACACACACACACACAGGTTTGCTGTCCAGATAAGCACACTTGGCAGTGGCGTACATAATGTTGCATCAAGCCATGGAGATGCTTTGCTTTCTTTAATTTCTTTAAAAACAGACAGGCATCGAAAACAAAATGTGGGGTCCCTTCGGGGGAAAGAAACAGGAAAACAGGCTAGCGTCTTGCTGTGTTTGGTCTATTTCTGGAGCTCTCCCTGGACCAGACACACACAGAGGTTTAATTAGCTACGGGCCTTGGGCTATACCATGCAGTACTAACTCAACCGGCTGTGTGTGCGTGGGGGGGGGGTATATTCTCAGCTCTAGCTTTAGGAGCCGTCTGTATGTCTGCTCCACCTTGCAGATCAGGGAGGATGAGGCAAAACATGGTGCAAGAGGCCATTTATGACAAATAACAATGTGATCAAAGCCTTGTTTTACCTTCACAGTTACAGTGAGCAGTCCAGGTGTGGCCAGTGAGAGAGTGAGAGAGAGAGAGGACAGATGGCAGACCCACACTTTACCTCTCAGATGACCCAGATTGACATCCACTGTTTATAGGACTACACACAGACACACACCATTAATACACAAAGACACACTGCTAACACACACAGACATACACACACGCTGCTAATACACACAGACCAATGTCAGATGATATCCAGCTCCCTGCAGCCGGACTTTGCTATGGAAATTAGGTGTGTGTGTAATGTAATGTAATGTGTGTGTATATATATATATATATATATATATATATATATATATATATATATATATATATATATATATATATATACACACATACATACATACACACGTTACAGGTCGACCATGTAGAATTGTTAGCATCGCTACTAGAGTGAAGGGCCTGTTTTGCATGGCTGTGTGCTGAGGTTCAGGTAATGACGACACCTGTGTCTGTCTGCAGCCTGTAATGGTACAGCAGCTGAGGGTTATACCAGCTGGCTTAGTCTCACTCTGTGGGCTGTAGTTAGACACACAGAGAGACTCTCACTGGAAACCACAGCTGATACCTGAGACAGACAGACACACTATAAGTGGAGGGAGGGAGATGAAGGTAAAGGAACAAACCTCCACACCCCCTCCCTTCCCTTCCCTACTGCACCTCAAGAGGGCGCTCTGGTCAGGGTATCAGTCTGTGGAGGTGGTGACTGTTCTTCAACACTAGTCCTGAGAACCTGACAGGGTGTGCAGGCTTTTGTTCCAGCAAAGCACTAACACTCATTATTCAAGAAATCAACTGTTCATCAAGACCTTACACATGAAAAGCACCACATCTCCATGCTGTGCAGAATAAATATGAACACGAGTGTGTGTGTGTGTGTGGTGTGTGCGTGTGTGTGGTGTGTGTGTGTGTGGCGTGTGTGTGGTGTGTGTGTGTGGCGTGTGTGGTGTGTGTGTGTGTGTGGTGTGTGTGTGTGTACGCGCTTGGGTGTGTGTAGATGTGTGTGTGTGCATGGGTGTAAATGTGTGTGCATGGGTGTGCATGGGTGGAACTGCTGGCAGGGGTTCTATTAAATGATGTGCAGCCCTTTAAAGCAGAATTAAACCATGTGTAAAATAGTTTAATACTGATGGGAGGCCAGAGAGCGATCAACGAGACCAACGGGTCAGTACTGTAGTCTAACTAGACCAAACTGTTAGTACCGTAGTCTCTAACTAGACCATAGTACTGTAGTCTCTAACTAGACCAAACTGTTAGTACCGTAGTCTCTAACTAGACCATAGTACTGTAGTCTCTAACTAGACCAAACTGTTAGTACCGTAGTCTCTAACTAGACCATAGTACTGTAGTCTCTAACTAGACCAAACTGTTAGTACCGTAGTCTCTAACTAGACCATAGTACTGTAGTCTCTAACTAGACCATAGTACTGTAGTCTCTAACTAGACCATAGTACTGTAGTCTCTAACTAGACCATAGTACTGTAGTCTCTAACTAGACCATAGTACTGTAGTCTCTAACTAGACCAAACTGGTAGTACTGTAGTCTCTAACTAGACCAAACTGTTAGTACTGTAGTCTCTAACTAGACCAAACTGCTAGTACTGTAGTCTCTAACTAGACCAAACTGCTAGTACTGTAGTCTCTAACTAGACCAAACTGGTAGTACCGTAGTCTCTAACTAGACCAAACTGGTAGTACCGTAGTCTCTAACTAGACCAAACTGGTAGTACCGTAGTCTCTAACTAGACCAAACTGGTAGTACTGTAGTCTAACTAGACCAACTGTTAGTACTGTAGTCCCTAACTAGACCAACTGTTAGTACTGTAGTCCCTAACTAGACCAAACTGTTAGTACCGTAGTCTCTAACTAGACCAAACTGTTAGTACCGTAGTCTCTAACTAGACCATAGTACTGTAGTCTCTAACTAGACCAAACTGTTAGTACTGCAGTCTAACTAGACCAAACTGGTAGTACCGTAGTCTCTAACTAGACCATAGTACTGTAGTCTCTAACTAGACCATAGTACTGTAGTCTCTAACTAGACCAAACTGGTAGTACCGTAGTCTCTAACTAGACCATAGTACTGTAGTCTCTAACTAGACCATAGTACTGTAGTCTAACTAGACCAAACTGGTAGTACCGTAGTCTCTAACTAGACCATAGTACTGTAGTCTCTAACTAGACCATAGTACTGTAGTCTAACTAGACCAAACTGGTAGTACCGTAGTCTCTAACTAGACCATAGTACTGTAGTCTCTAACTAGACCATAGTACTGTAGTCTAACTAGACCAAACTGTTAGTACCGTAGTCTCTAACTAGACCATAGTACTGTAGTCTCTAACTAGACCATAGTACTGTAGTCTCTAACTAGACCAAACTGTTAGTACCGTAGTCTCTAACTAGACCATAGTACTGTAGTCTCTAACTAGACCAAACTGTTAGTACTGTAGTCTAACTAGACCAAACTGTTAGTACTGTAGTCTAACTAGACCAAACTGTTAGTACCGTAGTCTCTAACTAGACCATAGTACTGTAGTCTCTAACTAGACCAAACTGTTAGTACCGTAGTCTCTAACTAGACCATAGTACTGTAGTCTCTAACTAGACCAAACTGTTAGTACCGTAGTCTCTAACTAGACCATAGTACTGTAGTCTCTAACTAGACCAAACTGTTAGTACCGTAGTCTCTAACTAGACCATAGTACTGTAGTCTCTAACTAGACCATAGTACTGTAGTCTCTAACTAGACCATAGTACTGTAGTCTCTAACTAGACCATAGTACTGTAGTCTAACTAGACCATAGTACTGTAGTCTCTAACTAGACCAAACTGGTAGTACTGTAGTCTCTAACTAGACCAAACTGTTAGTACTGTAGTCTCTAACTAGACCAAACTGCTAGTACTGTAGTCTCTAACTAGACCAAACTGCTAGTACCGTAGTCTCTAACTAGACCAAACTGGTAGTACCGTAGTCTCTAACTAGACCAAACTGGTAGTACCGTAGTCTCTAACTAGACCAAACTGGTAGTACCGTAGTCTCTAACTAGACCAAACTGGTAGTACCGTAGTCTCTAACTAGACCAAACTGGTAGTACCGTAGTCTAACTAGACCAAACTGTTAGTACTGTAGTCTCTAACTAGACCAAACTGGTAGTACTGTAGTCTAACTAGACCAACTGTTAGTACTGTAGTCCCTAACTAGACCAACTGTTAGTACTGTAGTCCCTAACTAGACCAACTGTTAGTACTGTAGTCCCTAACTAGACCAACTGTTAGTACTGTAGTCTCTAAGTAGACCAAACTGTTAGTACCGTAGTCTCTAACTAGACCAAACTGGTAGTACCGTAGTCTCTGACTAGACCAAACTGGTAGTACCGTAGTCCCTAACTAGACCAAACTGGTAGTACTGTAGTCCCTAACTAGACCAAACTGGTAGTACCGTAGTCTCTAACTAGACCAAACTGGTAGTACCGTAGTCTCTAACTAGACCAAACTGGTAGTACCGTAGTCTCTAACTAGACCAAACTGGTAGTACCGTAGTCTCTAACTAGACCAAACTGGTAGTACCGTAGTCTCTAACTAGACCAAACTGTCTGCAGTCTCACACATGGGAGGCCACAGCCACACTGTCCACTGTTGTGTTTCTTCCCATGGGAAAATAGACTGCTATGGGATGTGTGTTTTACAATAAGTTGGTACTCATTAGGGACAGGACGGTACCAGTATGGCGATACTCTGTAGTATCGTGGCCAGGAAACAAAACAATGTGGATTTAACTTCTTTAGAAAAACAGCCCTAATGTTGGAAACAAACATCATTATGTTGTCATCGAGAGTAACATTGTCCAATTTACAGCACACAATGTTTTACATACAGCAGTTATTAATCTGTTGATCTGTTCGCAATACGAGTATCATCACACCTCATGTACCCATTTGCAGTCCACGTTCATGCACGCTCATTAGTAAATCACTTTCACTCACACACACAGAGTCAGGAAGGATGCTCCTATCTCATTACACTGGTTGCACTTCCCCTCCCTGCTGTGTGTACCATGGAGAGATCACACACAGAGGAACAATACCATCAACCAGACAGGCCTCTCCTTAGGAGACACTTCCTCTAGGGCCACCCCATTCGCTTCCTGGGGTCAGCATCTGACGTCATAGCAACATGCCCACAATCAGCGACCCCTGACTTCTGGGGCAGGCTCTGACGTCCTGTCATAAAGAGAGACCCGTTCTGTGAACAGATGCGACCTTTAGGTTCCCGTTCACACTGGGAGGAAGAGCAGAGAAACATTGGGACGGTAATGAGTGGAGGAGTAGGCATGTATCTCTGTTTCCCAGCATCACAGAAGCCATTTGACATGGCATAGCATGGTTAGATAACATGTGAACTATATCCAATGCATATTTATTTTTTTATTTATTTTACCTTTATTTAACCAGGTAGGCAAGTTGAGAACAAGTTCTCATTTACAATTGCGACCTGGCCAAGATAAAGCAAAGCAGTTCGACAGATACAACGACACAGAGTTACACATGGAGTAAAACAAACATACAGTCAATAATACAGTATAAACAAGTCTATATACAATGTGAGCAAATGAGGTGAGAAGGGAGGTAAAGGCAAAAAAGGCCATGGTGGCAAGGTAAATACAATATAGCAAGTAAAACACTGGAATGGTAGTTTTGCAATGGAAGAATGTGCAAAGTAGAAATAAAAATAATGGGGTGCAAAGGAGCAAAATAAATAAATTAATTAAATACAGTTGGGAAAGAGGTAGTTGTTTGGGCTAAATTATAGGTGGGCTATGTACAGGTGCAGTAATCTGTGAGCTGCTCTGACAGTTGGTGCTTAAAGCTAGTGAGGGAGATAAGTGTTTCCAGTTTCAGAGATTTTTGTAGTTCGTTCCAGTCATTGGCAGCAGAGAACTGGAAAGAGAGGCGGCCAAAGAAAGAATTGGTTTTGGGGGTGACTAGAGAGATATACCTGCTGGAGCGTGTGCTACAGGTGGGAGATGCTATGGTGACCAGCGAGCTGAGATAAGGGGGGACTTTACCTAGCAGGGTCTTGTAGATGACATGGAGCCAGTGGGTTTGGCGACGAGTATGAAGCGAGGGCCAGCCAACGAGAGCGTACAGGTCGCAATGGTGGGTAGTATATGGGACTTTGGTGACAAAACGGATTGCACTGTGATAGACTGCATCCAATTTGTTGAGTAGGGTATTGGAGGCTATTTTGTAAATGACATCGCCAAAGTCGAGGATTGGTAGGATGGTCAGTTTTACAAGGGTATGTTTGGCAGCATGAGTGAAGGATGCTTTGTTGCGAAATAGGAAGCCAATTCTAGATTTAACTTTGGATTGGAGATGTTTGATATGGGTCTGGAAGGAGAGTTTACAGTCTAACCAGACAGCTAAGTATTTGTAGTTGTCCACGTATTCTAAGTCAGAGCCGTCCAGAGTAGTGATGTTGGACAGGCGGGTAGGTGCAGGTAGCGATCGGTTGAAAAGCATGCATTTAGTTTTACTTGTATTTAAGAGCAATTGGAGGCCACGGAAGGAGAGTTGTATGGCATTGAAGCTTGCCTGGAGGGTTGTTAACACAGTGTCCAAAGAAGGGCCGGAAGTATACATAATGGTGTCGTCTGCGTAGAGGTGGATCAGAGACTCACCAGCAGCAAGAGCGACCTCATTGATGTATACAGAGAAGAGAGTCGGTCCAAGAATTGAACCCTGTGGCACCCCCATAGAGACTGCCAGAGGTCCGGACAACAGACCCTCCGATTTGACACACTGAACTCTATCAGAGAAGTAGTTGGTGAACCAGGCGAGGCAATCATTTGAGAAACCAAGGCTGTTGAGTCTGCCGATGAGGATGTGGTGATTGACAGAGTCGAAAGCCTTGGCCAGATCAATGAATACGGCTGCACAGTAATGTTTCTTATCGATGGCGGTTAAGATATCGTTTAGGACCTTGAGCGTGGCTGAGGTGCACCCATGACCAGCTCTGAAACCAGATTGCATAGCAGAGAAGGTATGGTGAGATTCGAAATGGTCGGTAATCTGTTTGTTGACTTGGCTTTCGAAGACCTTAGAAAGGCATGGTAGGATAGATATAGGTCTGTAGCAGTTTGGGTCAAGAGTGTCCCCCCCTTTGAAGAGGGGGATGACCGCAGCTGCTTTCCAATCTTTGGGAAACTCAGACGACACGAACGAGAGGTTGAACAGGCTAGTAATAGGGGTGGCAACAATTTCGGCAGATAATTTTAGAAAGAAAGGGTCCAGATTGTCTAGCCCGGCTGATTTGTAGGGGTCCAGATTTTGCAGCTCTTTCAGAACATCAGCTGAATGGATTTGGGAGAAGGAGAAATGGGGAAGGCTTGGGCGAGTTGCTGTTGGGGGTGCAGTGCTGTTGACAGGGGTAGGAGTAGCCAGGTGGAAAGCATGGCCAGCCGTAGAAAAATGCTTATTGAAATTCTCAATTATGGTGGATTTATCAGTGGTGACAGTGTTTCCTATCTTCAGTGCAGTGGGCAGCTGGGAGGTGTTCTTATTCTCCATGGACTTTACAGTGTCCCAGAACTTTTTTGAGTTAGTGTTGCAAGAAGCAAATTTCTGCTTGAAAAAGCTAGCCTTGGCTTTTCTAACTGCCTGTGTATAATGGTTTCTAGCTTCCCTGAACAGCTGCATATCACGGGGGCTGTTCGATGCTAATGCAGAACGCCATAGGATGTTTTTGTGTTGGTTAAGGGCAGTCAGGTCTGGGGAGAACCAAGGGCTATATCTGTTCCTGGTTCTAAATTTCTTGAATGGGGCATGTTTATTTAAGATGGTTAGGAAGGCATTTTAAAAAAATATCCAGGCATCC
Organism: Oncorhynchus mykiss; assembly: GCF_057628025.1. NCBI lineage: Eukaryota > Metazoa > Chordata > Actinopteri > Salmoniformes > Salmonidae > Oncorhynchus > Oncorhynchus mykiss. The sequence continues at coordinate 22,301,451 of NC_143039.1, forward strand.
TCTACTGACGGGATGAGGTCAATATCCTTCCAGGATACCCCGGCCAGGTCGATTAGAAAGGCCTGCTCGCTGAAGTGTTTCAGGGAGCGTTTTACAGTGATGAGAGGAGGTCGTTTGACCGCTGACCCATTACGGATGCAGGCAATGAGGTGACAGCAGAGGTGTATTTAGAGGGGAAGTTGGTTAGGATGATATCTATGAGGGTGCCCGTGTTTAAGGCTTTGGGGAGGTACCTGGTAGGTTCATTGATAATTTGTGTGAGATTGAGGGCATCAAGTTTAGATTGTAGGATGGCTGGGGTGTTAAGCATGTTCCAGTTTAGGTCGCCTAGCAGCACGAGCTCTGAGGATAGATGGGGGGCAATCAGTTCACATATGGTGTCCAGAGCACAGCTGGGGGCAGAGGGTGGTCTATAGCAGGCGGCAACGGTGAGAGACTTGTTTTTAGAGAGGTGGATTTTTAAAAGTAGAAGTTCAAATTGTTTGGGTACAGACCTGGATAGTAGGACAGAACTCTGCAGGCTATCTTTGCAGTAGATTGCAACACCGCCCCCTTTGGCAGTTCTATCTTGTCTGAAAATGTTGTAGTTTGGAATTAAAATGTCTGAATTTTTGGTGGTCTTCCTAAGCCAGGATTCAGACACAGCTAGAACATCCGGGTTGGCAGAGTGTGCTAAAGCAGTGAATAGAACAAACTTAGGGAGGAGGCTTCTAATGTTAACATGCATGAAACCAAGGCTATTACGGTTACAGAAGTCGTCAAAAGAGAGCGCCTGGGGAATAGGAGTGGAGCTAGGCACCGCAGGGCCTGGATTTACCTCTACATCGCCAGAGGAACATAGGAGGAGTAGAATAAGGGTGCGGCTAAAAGCAATAAGAATTGGTTGTCTAGAACGTCTGGAACAGAGAGTAAAAGGAGGTTTCTGGGGGCGATAAAATAGCATCAAGGTATAATGTACAGACAAAGGTAAGGTAGGATGTGAATACAGTGGAGGTAAACCTAGGTATTGAGTGATGAGAGAGATATTGTCTCTAGAAACATCATTGAAACCAGGAGATGTCATTGCATGTGTGGGTGGTGGAACTAATAGGTTGGATAAGGTATAGTGAGCAGGACTAGAGGCTCTACAGTGAAATAAGCCAATAAACACTAACCAGAACAGCAATGGACAAGACATATTGACATTAAGGAGAGGCATGCTTAGTCGAGTGATCAAAAGGGTCCAGTGAGTGGAGAGGTTGGTTGAGGGTCACGGCGATTTAGACAGCTAGCCAGGCCATCGGTAGCAAGCTAGCATAGGATGGAGTCTGTTGTTAGCCACCTCTTGTGTTCGGTCAGTAGATTAGTGGGGTTCCGTGTGGTAGAGGGGATTAATCCAAATCACACAACAACAACAAAAATAAGAACAATAGATATAGTTATAGAGGCCCGAGAAGAAAACATAATAATAATAAAAATAAATAAATTGTCTATTCAGATAGCAGCCGGTAAGACAGCTAACGGTTAGCGGGCCACAGATGGGCGTTCAGGTAACGTCGCGACGGAGGAGCCAGCCGGATCTCCTTCAGGTAGATAACGTCGGCAGTCCAGTTGTGAAGGCCCGGTGGGGCTCCGCGTAGGCAGTAAAACGGGTCCGGATAGGTGACTGCAGCCCAGGAGTGAATGATGGAACTCAGGAGTGATTGACGGAGCTGGCTAGCACCGGAATAATTGATGTTTGCTCCGGAATCGACGAAAGCCGATTGTCACACGGATAGCAGCTAGCTAGCTGTGAGATCCGGGTATGAATGTCCAGAGAGCAGTTGAAATCCAGGGACATGGAGAGAAAAATTGGTCCGGTATGTTCCGTTCCGAGCCGCGCTGCGCCGTACAAAACTGGCGATAGATTTTCGATAGATTTTCGAGCTAAATGATAGCTGATGACCACAAACCGTGGTTAGCTGAATACTAACGATTTGCCAGTAAAGAAGCTAACTAGCTTCTGATTAGCTTCTAGATTAGCTTCTGGGCTAGCTTCTGGCTAGTTTCTGGCTAGCTTCTTGGAGTTTCTGGCTAGCTTCTTGGAGGATTACAGATCTGAGGTAAATAATACTTTTTTATAAATATAAATTGGTGAGGCGGGTTGCAGGAGAGTGTTTAGAAGATGAGTTGATGGAAAATAAAAATAAAATGTATGTGAAAAAAAGTTGTAAATATATATATATATATATATATATATATATATATATATATATATATATATATATATATATATATATATATATATACACATATATACACACACACACACACACACACACACACAGGACACGACAAGACGAGGACAAAAGACGTCTGAACTGCTATGCGATCTTGGAGAGTAATATGAATGATTTAAGGAAAATGGGCAATATTAATTGAGGAGAAAAGTGAACAAATGTCATTGAAAAGTGTGGCCTTGGAAGACTGGCTCTAACTCTACACGCTAGGCTTGGTTTGAAAATACCAACTTTGGTTTGACAATCAGAGAAGGGAAGTTTCCTAGTAAATAAGCCCATCGTTAACTTCACACTTCCAGAACCACCAGAACTCAATGCCACTAAGAACCTCCTAGCTTCATGTCAGTCTGGTTTATAAGAGGAACCCGACAATGAACAAAGAAAACATCAATAAAAAAGTTAGCACCAATCGCGCATCCATCCATCCATCCAGCCAGCCAGCCAGCCATCCATCCATCCATCCAGCCAGCCATTCCACTCACATCCCAGACTTTAACTTGATATCGTCGTCCTCCTCCCCTTGCCTGTCCCTCGGAGACAAACAATGACAGGCCGTGTCAAAAGCCAGAATAGGTTTGCTTTCGTCTGTGTAAACTGTAATTGCGGCTGGCAGTACACCCTGTATCCAGTTTCTCTCTGTGTGGAGTTAGGGACATAAAGGCCTCGGGCGGCTCAGGCACACAAAGAGACTCTTTCCTCTCATTATCTCCTTTCCCCCGCCTAATGCCAATTAAAAACAGAGCCGAGGAACAGGCAGAGGGACAAGGCCCCAGTATGGAGCCCATAGTGGGGTGTTTGTTTAAGGGGGACGGGACGCTCAGTGGAGCCTTACTCTGGACAGTCAGGTTGGATGGTACGGTCCAGGGCGGTTTCACCCAGGCAGGACATAACCCCTGGTTCTGGATGTGTTGGGCTGGGGGAGGCTAGAGTGGACCAGGCCAAAGCAGGCCTAAGCCAATTCTTGGTGAGGGAGAGGACAATCTGTCAGGCTGGAAGGTCTGTCAGAAGTTATTGTCAATGGTCATTGGGTGCAATGAGGACATTTGGCAAGAGAAGCTGAAGATGTGCATTTTGACAGAAAAAAAATCTGGTTGGACACTTACCAGTACGTACAAATGCACACACACGCACCCAATGTCACAATGGTTCAGTTTCTGAGATGCTGGCCCGGCCATTCCTCAGTTACATCCCAGACTATACCACCTGTCCCGAGTACAGCAGGGCCCTCTGTCGGTCCCAACCCACACCCCTCTCCCGGGACTGAATGACCTCACCCAACCACATCACCCTGTCAACAGTGTAACATGTTTATGTTATTCTACATATACATATTCTCTGTCTTCACCCGTCTCTAGGGCAGACAAGGTGCCATCAGCACTAGACATCCATCAACACACCTGGGCTCACACTGATAAGAGATGTGTGTCTACAGGGGTTTGACAGAGAGAGAACCATCTCTCCTCTACGGTCCATGCTATTGAAAGCTGTTGAGTTGCATTGACAACAGTTGCTAACAGAAGAGGAGTGTTTCTGTCATGTAGACTTGTGTTCAGTGTTCTTGTTGTTCCATTTATAGGTCTGCTCTGCAGCACATGGCAGCAGCCACTGACAACTGCTCCATCATGCAGAAAATACACACGCACACAAAGAAACCAGCAACAATGGTTGTTTGTTCACCATGCATTCAATCACGTGTGTTGCTATAAATAGCCCATGGATAAGTGAATGGCTCTCATGTGCAGAGCGGGAGTGATTTGAACCCCTTCACCTCTAGTTGGATTGGATAGTGTGTGGTTTAACCCCTTCACCTCTAGTTGGATTGGATAGTGTGTGGTTTAACCCCTTCACCTCTAGTTGGATTGGATAGTGTGTGGTGGGAGGAGAGAGATCTTCATAATGGACAGAGAGGGGATGACAGGAGGGTAAGGAGACAAAAACAGTGTTTCGCCGTCACACATGCACACTCGCTCTCGTGAAAACACACACAAGCTCACATTTAGACACACATGGTCAGTCTACTAGTTTCACCACTTATTCTCTGAGGAAGAAGATAACATGAAGATCAAACCCTCTGTAGTCTAGACCAGTCTACTCTGATCTGAAGCAGTAAGCCACAACCAGGTGTGCTGCTGTTCACCATATGCCTCATATCAGTGAGCCTATCAGCACCTTAAAGTTGTATAATACTAGAAACCATTTCCTCTTCGAACCCACATCAACAGGAGCCTTGTACTGGAGGACAAGGAGTAGCACGTTAAGTCCACTGGTTCAACCACATAAAAACCCCATAGAAACAAAGATAGGAGAGAATTGAATTACAGTAGGTTAAAGTCCTTTGTCAACGTGAATACACTGGACCAGCTTCACTTATCATCTGCTGGGCCAAAGATGTATTGGCTCAAAAAACGACATCTTTCCCAGGAAAAGAGCAAGCTCAAAAAAAGCCACCGCCCAATCACTTACCAACCGTGCCTCTGCTCTGAATGGAACAGTGTGTGTGTCATGACTCAGTGCCGGGCCAGCTCTAGCTATGGTAAACATGTTTGCGGTGGTTCCAGGAAACCCTTAGAATCACTGAGTGGGATAACGTAAAACCTTGCCGACTAGAGCCCACTGCTATCATTTCCCAACACTATCAATGTGCTGCTTCCTACTCTGCTGAAATATTAAGCCTATTTATGAGGCCCGGTGGGATACTCGTTCAATATCTCTTCACGACCGCAAAAACAACGTTAGTCTGTGTGCTTAGACATTACGTTCAGTAGATGGTTAAGCAATCTCTGCACTGCAGGCATCCAACTGTTCTACGAGGAAGCTCTAAAACCTAGGAACAACACAGGATGTAAGGGCTAGGGCAGGGGTATAACTCGGTACCAGATTAGAGGGAAACCATGACAATATGCAGTGAAACTAGCGTCGAGGTCCAGAGTTGAGTTTGAAAGGCTCAGGGCCTATGTTTTCTGAATACGCGTGCATGCTGCTTTGTGTATGACGAGTATTCAGACTTTTGTCAAAGTAAACCATTAGAAGACAAATCTCTGATATGTTCTTCCTAACAAATGGAAGAATGGAGGAAGAGAAAACTAAATGGGACAGCTACAGAGCTACGGGAGTGACACACCCACACAGTGCTGTGATTGTGAGCAAGCAGGTCTCTTATCTACCGCAGCTAAACTGACAGGCACTGCACAGGGCAGCCCGAGCAGTCACTGCATCGCCATGGGAACTGATAATAAGCGTGCCTGTCTGACCAGTGACCACAACCACAGAGGGGCCGCCGCCGAGGATCATGGGAAAACCACAGGGGCGTGACGAAGACTGACAGGCCCTGGCAGAGAACCACTGGGCTGTTTTTTATGTGGGAAAAACTGCAGCAACAGTCTGAAATACCTGGTAACCCCACTGTTTACACTAGGCCTGCAGATCCATTTCAGAGGCCTGCAGATCCATTTCAGAGGCCTGCAGATCCATTTCAGAAGCCTGCAGATCCATTTCAGAAGCCTGCAGATCCATTTCAGAAGCCTGCAGATCCATTTCAGAAGCCTGCAGATCCATTTCAGAAGCCTGCAGAACCATTTCAGAAGCCTGCAGAACCATTTCAGAGGCCTGCAGATCCATTTCAGAGTCCTGCAGATTCATTTCAGAGGCCTGCAGATCCATGTCAGATTCAGCTGTGTGAAGGTGTGCTCACCATGTGTATTAGTAGCTCTAGTCTAACGAGGATCTACAAATCACGTTGTTGAATGGGTATGGACTGACTTTTAATGTGTGAGGACACACAAATGGATCTCTGTGTCACTCGTCACCGTCTGCATCAGCTGATGGTCACCAGGCCAGGCTAAGCAGCTGTGCATATTGTTAACTATTTTGTTTGTTGTTGAATGTAGCACTAAGCATCTTTCAATACAACATGGCTACTGTAGCATCTACTGTAGCCTGTGTGCGTTAGCGCAAGTGCAATGTTGAGCTGATGTCAACGGCTAATACGCTAAGCTCTCCGAGCAGATAATCACTTCTATGCAAACAGTCATATTTGTTCTCAGATATACGCTCATACAGACTGCACAGTGAACCAACTATCTGACTGAGCCTATTCCTGAGAACTAGCCTATCCCCCAACTTGTAGAAAGATTGGGGGGGGGGTTTCTTAGAAAAGATTTAGAGGAAGTATAATATTTAAACTGAAGAGCCTGCAATTCCACAAATGATCGACAAAAAGGAGCAGTTATGGAAGGTACGAGCAAACGCTTGAGTGTTTGATCAAATGTTATTTGTCACAAGAGCCGAACACAACAGGTGAAATGCTTACTTTTACAAGCCCTTTAACCAACAATGCAGTTCAGAAAAAAAGTGTTAAGTATTTACTCAAATAAACGGAAGTAAAAAAAAGCCGCTGGAAGTAAGCTGATAATGGACTCATAATGCCATGCAGATCATAGACATGGGAACTATCACACACACACATCAACAGTAGGTCAGTTTAAAGTGAAAGAAGAATGGAGAGAGAGAAAAAGAAAGGGTTGGTATCACACCACACTCAGAGAAAAGGATGGAGAATCTCCAACAAGCATTAGGCTAGATTTAAAACTCTAAGTGTTGAGGCTAACTAATCCAGGCATCAACTAACGATGTAATGTGCTTACTTTGGCTTGGCTTCAGCTCGGCTGGGGAGTGGGGACTACCTAGTATGGTGTAGGTCTACCTCGAGGTTTCTCACAACACAATCCTATATGGCACCCTATTCCCTATATAGTGAGTGTCAAAAGCTAGTGCACTAGGCAATTGGGTGCCACTTCGTACGCAGACCAGTGTGTATTCAGGTCAAATTTAAACATCATGGCCGCCACATGAATTAAGTCCAACTAACAAGACTCTTGAAATAAAATGGCCGATATCATAATATTTGAAGTACTCCAGGAACTGTAAGCCTGCCTTGGGCTCCTAGCAGATGTGGTATAGGTGTGATTCCTGTATGAAACATTATGGAGTCTTAAAAGGAAGCCTGGGTAAGGCAAAAATGTCATAAATATGCCAACTTTGATTAATTATTTCTCAATTATGCTTTTATATACAAATGTCAAATATATGTCAGCAATCCTTCCTCCAAAGGACCATCCTATGAATACAATTTTGAGAAAATCATGATATTTTCTTGTCCTGGTATCGTCAGGAATCATTCATAAGATATACTTTATGGCTGGAGGGGTTACCTCAGCCTTCTCAGGGGCCCTCCAGATGTTACCTGGGCGAGGATATTTAGAGTGCACACATCCCCCAGTGTGTTAGGTAAACACGGCCAATCGCACCATCCAGAACAGTAGAGACCTTTAGTTAGCCTAACTCTTTAACCTGGACGCAATTTGACGAACACAGGCGGAACAGTAGGACACTTCACAGCATCATACTGTATATTCAATCATGTGCACAAATGACATTATCTACAGGACAAGCCAAAGAAACAGAAAAGAACCAAAAATATTATTTTGAGTCAGTCCACGTCATGGTTTGTTATAGACTTCAATAAGAATTGACAGGGAGGTATTCTGAGATGGTACAGCAATACAAAGCACACATTAGGCCTACGTGAGATGGATCCAGTGAGCATGGTAAAGGGCTTACCTTGGTGACTGTGTGATGTCATTGTTGACAGGATGGTCCTTGGAGAATCCACAGTGAAGTTGTACAAATATACGGCCTGGAGAGGAGTAGGACGGGACAGGTGGAGTGTGTGTGGGTCGGGGGGGTGTTAGTGTGTGTGTGTGTGTGTTTGTGTGTGTGTAGGGAAGGGGGCTGGTCTGATGTGTACCAAGATCAGGGCCACAGTACTCCTCAGCAGGAAACACAATCACCCACAAATGTCTTCACTGGTCAGCAACAGGAAACAGCCCTCCAACAGACAACCTACTATTCAGGTAATCCAATCAGAGACACGCGCTCACTTGTACCAGCCTTTCAAAGAGAGAGAGAGAGAGAGGGGCAGTAAGTCAGGATGACGCATCAGCAACATAAATCTGAGCTGGATTCAGAAACAATCATTATTCATTCTGAATTCCCCTACACTAACACATCATTAGGTGTACAGATGGAATGAATACCCACAACAAACACAGACTACTAGACCACCCATGATGTGTAGGTCTAAGCTAATGGCCTGGAGGTAGGTGGGTGGGGGGTTGTGGTAAGGGCTTCTCAAGACAGAGGGGCAGAGTGTGGAGCTGCGGGACAAACCTCCAAAAGTCGGTCACGGCTGGCAGACATTCACGCTTTGTGATGGAAAGGGGTTTGTGTGTCTGTGGGAGGGGGTAAACCCCTGGGGCGCTATGCCCCTGCACTCTCTCTATGGGCTTTGCTTGGTGTGTGTGTGTGTGTGTGCCCACGCTTGTCTGGCCCCATTGTCCCCAAACTGGTTGTGTGATACAGGGTGACAGATTTGGAGAGACAGTCCCTTCTAGCTCAGAGAAAGAGACCCAGGGCGTATAGCTCTACGACCAATCTACAACATTTTGTTACTTATCTTCAGTAACGTTACCTGGTACATTTTTAACACGCTACATCTACACATTCTTTAATTATGTATACATTTGGCATGAATGTAAAAAATAAATAAAAAACTGCTTTCTGATGAATAAATAAAACGTAGGCATACTAAAATATTCAGTAGGATGTTGTACTAAAACACAATAGCTAAAATGCACTCCGTCTTTCGCGCTCGCTGACCACAATTTCACCAGCACGCCCCCCATTCACAAAAAAAGGTTGACGCATACAGCTACTTCACCACCGCCCATTGACAGACACAGCTGACTTTCCCAGTCATTTCTTCTTTAACATTGCGTAACATTACGATCTAGAACGATACAAAAAATACTGATACACTATCCCTATCAACATGTAGGTCTATAGCACTATCCACCGCCATGTTCTAAAAATAGAACACAGGAACAAATCAAGGCACGTCAGAGACTATGCGTAGCTAAATATGTCGCGCGCCAGATATTCATTTAGCGTACATATTTTTCCCGCATGCAGCACGTCGGACAATAATAATAAGCACTCTTTCTATATCCAACATATTGTGCTAATTACATTTTTTTTTTTTGTAAGAATAAGTGTATTATTAGCGCGAGCAGCTCAACTGGAAACTTCAGGCAGCAGACATTGTTTTGATAGGATTGTCCCCGCGCCCGAAATCGATGCATCATTGCCTAAGAAACATCCTGAATATTTTCGCACTTCAACGAGCTAAATTCGTCGAAAAGATAAACGATATGCTCACCTAGAAGCTCCAAGAGGCGGCCCTGTCCCGAGAAAGATGCAGAATAAATATGTTGACTTTATCGCTAGGGAAGTCTACTGGCGAAATAATCATTTTCTGACAGATTCCGCCATACTTGATTTTGGTTACGGAGTCACGTGTCGCTTCCCTACATTTATCCAAGTATTGAGAGGCGTGGTTTGCTATCAATATCAAATTGTTACAGTGTTGCAGCTGTGATAGCAATAGTGAGCATTTAGAACTGTCCTAATGATATTATATTTAATTTGTTAATATATTTAATGTTATGGATTCACTACTTAGTGAGTCTACTTACCATAATAGCCTACTTGTGTTATGAGCTGATACGAGAAAGGGCGTGTCGTGTGCCATTGACTGCGTATTGTTATGGTGCCAAAATAGCTAGGCCCCTACATATCATCTATTGATCTGTGGAATTGTAGCCTTTTCTAGAATTACGTTTATTCATACTTTGTCATTAGATTCGCAAAATCGATATTTATTCAATATGCCGACTAAACCAGTAGCATAACGACGTTTGTATGACAGCATTGTTTCTATTAGGCTATTACATTAGGCTATAACAGCTGGCATATTAGGCTAAAACAGCCCACCCCCACCCCTTCTCTAATATAAAATACGGGAGTTTGTTTTATTGCAATAAAGGTTCCATAACCTATATGGAACCTTAATCTTGACGCTAACACATCTCTCCGTCTACCTCTGGGATATTGTCACAACAACATTGTGCCGCATTTGACAGCATAAGCAATATGAGTTGGATGATTTATCCAATTGTGGCTCATTGCCAGATGAAAAGTGTTTCTCTCTGCAGCCGTGTAATCTAATAGTGTTTATTTCCATGACTTAATTCTATTTTGCGTCTCATCCACCCACAGACACAACACAAGGAGCGGTCAGCAGAGTTAACCACACCGCTGTTTGACTGTTAAGGGCCGCTGCTACTGAAACTGACGACTGGAATCGGTCTATTACCCATCAGACAAATTGAAATATAGGACTGCTCAATTAGTATCTGTTTCCAGATCAGTTTTTCTGAGATGGGGAATAACATCCTAAAATCCTTATTTTGCAGATTAGTTTATTTTGTTTAAGCATTTAATGCAGTCCATAAAATGTGCATAATTAAATAACCCTTGTCTACGAAATATTTACAGTGGTTGGGCTCACTTACATGATTATATCATATTCTTCAAAAGAAACAAAGGTTGGGCATATTATAACTAATTGCTATACACTATCAACAATCAGCAGAAGGAAATTGAAACAGATTGTACCTTAAAAAAAAAAATCCAAACCATATCCATTCTTTCATGAAGACAGATTGTGTTTTTCCATCTTTAACCCCACATTTCCAAACACCAGTGATTGAATAGAATAGGACCCCTTTAGTTCAAGTAATTTCTCCCGCCCAGCACAAATGAAGGCCTGTTGGGATGGCTGTATCCATAGTAACGGAGGATTATCATTTCTCTGGATGAGCTACAGTGCATCAGTTATGTAACTGAGCGGTCTTGGAGACATGTCTCATGTTGGCAAGCCTGAGAAAGATAAGCTCTTTAGGGGAAAGCCACAGGGATATTTTTCCCAGCCTGAGAAAGTAGATATACCAAAAGGGTTCTCCTTGGAACCAACATGGGTTCTTCTATGGGGACAGCTTATGAATCCTTTTTGAATACTCTTTTCTAAGAGTGTATGTTAGTCAGTACTAGCCATCTGGTGGCATTTTACTCACAATTTGCAAGGCTTGAGTACAATTAGCAGGCCTAATAAAAATGGATTCTTCATGCACCTATAATTGTTTATCTGTCATCATGGCTGCACTGGGTAAGGTTAATCATTGTCCTGCTACTGAACTACAGTGAGGCTTACCTCAACATCGTTCACATATCTATGCTATGCATTCTCCACATGGTAAATCAGGTATTTCAAGCAAAACAAGACCTACATGTGTGAACATTTACGATAATGCTATCTCTGTGAGATGTATGGAGGCTAGCTGTACTGTGTCCAACCCATGTGACAGTGTTTTCACTATCTGATCATGAGATCAATCTTATCCTTTCAGAGCACTGGCATTAACATGACTTGCAGTAGTAGCCCTGCTTCCTGGAACACACTGACGAAGAATGAAGTGTGTGGAATTAAGTGTATATATATATATATATATATATGTGTGTGCCTGTGGAACTACCTATACATGTGTGCCGGTGTGTAAGTGAGTGAGTGCATGCATGCGCGTGTAAGTATGTGTGTGCACGTGTGTGTGTGTCTGGGGTAATGCCTCCCAGGTGTGTTGGAGACGTACAGATTGAGAGCAATGACGTCAAAGGAGCATCAAGATTGGTGTATACTATCTGGGGCTCCCTAAACTCAATGAACATCTGATTAGCATTTTGGTTATTAGAGCATTAGCGCATTAGCTGCTGTAACTGGGACGTCTCCAGCTCTCACCTGGGAGTTGATTGTCTACAATCTTCTTGCTCAGTGGTCCCTTAAAAAGAGATCAGCTGTGCACGTTATTCATATAGATTGTGTAAATGCCTTGGAGGAAGATGCGTGGACTCATTTGCAAGTTCAGTGACATGCTAGAATTATTATAACATATTCTTACACAAAGTCTGTCAACATGAGAATATTTGTTAATAACAATCAAATCAAGTCTGACATTTTAAAGTGGAAATTGCTAACTTTAGAAGCATTTTTTTTTGTTTTACCTGGAATAGACTACAAGATTGCATTCCCTGCTGTGCAGCAACAAAAGAGTGATCAAATGAAGATACTGCATCTGTAAATAACCTCCAGAGTCATATAGACCCATAGACACCAGTGTAAAGGATCTGCCATTTCTTCTGACAGCTACATTACTGCATGACACACACAAAAACAGACAGAGAGCAGAAACGGCTTCTCCAATAAAATATCCCAGGTCACACTTCTAGGCGATGTCATGTGGACATTAACTAGCTTACATCATGCGCAGAACCACACGGACTAACGGTCATCTCGCGCCGAACTGTACATATGCAGGCCGTCAAATCAAAAGGCACTCCTTCGATATAAAGTCGTTTTTTGACGAAAATGATAATGTTTCAGTTTGTCACTTTCATAAGATCTGAGTCATAACAATGTTTAACTACTGGAGACATTGTCTCGAATCTAGGCTGTGCCTTTAGATTTTGATATAATCAACAACTAAGGAATATTTTTTTTTCACTTCCCTCACTGACTTCTCAAACCCCAAACTCATGCCTGTTCTGCTTGGTCTGTTTCACAAGTATTCCCGGTAGTCTCACGATGTTGCGCCTCTGGTTTTAGAGAAACTCTGTGCTTTTTATTGTGACGAGATTTGTCCTAGAGGCAGAACTGAGCGATTTCCCCTTAGGCCAGCTGCTAAAGCAAAATTGTCTATATTGTAAAACATTTATGAAAACAGAAATTCGTTTTTTGGTCATCATTTAAGGTTAGGTTTAGGCATTCGGGTTAGCACAAAATTAATGACGAAAAACGCTAACCTGTGAAAAACATGGCTGGGTAGATAAATAGTACATGTACAGAATAATCAAGTTAAGTTAAAAAAGCATTGGACTGGTGGCAGGTAGCCTAGCGGTGGATAAGAGTTTTGGGCCAGAGCGACTAAGTGAAAAATCTGCCGATGTGCCCTTGAGCAAGGCACTTAACCCCATTTAGTCCTCTAAGTAGCTCTGGATAAGAGCGTCTGCCAAATGACTAAAATGTGTAAACATGGGCGAGAGAGTTTCCTCCCATCATATTCATTGCATCAGTATCTGCACTATTCCTTTTAATTCCAAGTCACACAAAAAAAACTGTACAACACAAATGGCTCCTAGCCAACCACACTTGTTTTCTGACCATAACATTAAAACTGAAACTAAATAATATTTTAAAATATATTTTTATACAACTTAAACTAGAAAAAACGAGCAAATCAGGTCTGAAAACTAACTGAAATTAAACAGAATTTAAAATCATTTTAAAACAAGTAGAAAAATTCAAACAAATATAAAAACACAAAACTATAATAACCTTGGTGGGAGCTATAGAATTAGCTATCAAAGTTAAGAATGACCAGCGCTGGTACAGTGGTAGATACATTTAAACTTGGCTGTTTCTGTCATGGGGGGTGAGGCTATACTTCTATTCAGTTAAATGTTGATTTTACAGACAGTCTCTTTGAAAAGTTGTAGAGCAACTGACTTGGGATCAGTTCTTCCCACCACAGCTATGACTAAACCACACTGAGTGAATAGACCCACAGTGTTCCTGGACCTGTGGTTATGGCTTTAGCAGTTAACCGCAGCAGTGAGAGCAGAGTGTATGGAGAAAACAAGGCCCCGTTTTAGTCTAACAGGCTATGTGGTTGCAAAGGGAAGTCTGTTCCTCACCCAACATCAGCCACAAATCACTGTCCCACAGTACACAGACCTCACTGATACTACAAAGGAGTTAATATTGAATGAGTGTAGTGGATCTCTAAAATACCTATGCCTAGCATTGAAGGGCCGGTCAGAGTCATATAGACCCATATCCACTATGTAAGACTGGTGTGAATATGTTTCACACCAACTAAGACAAGGGTTCTAAATTCCACCAACAATTCTCAACACCAGCTTCTGGCCTGTTCACACGTTACTGGCAAAATGTATTCTGTCCAGACATCAACTTGGCTATGACAGCAGTGAAGCAAAGAAGCCACAGTTTGTGAACTAGGCCATGCTCATTATTTGTAGCATTTGTCTTACAGAACATCATGTGAGTGAAAAAAAAAGGTTCCCTACATCTGTGGTTGTCAAACCTCTCCTCAGAGACCCCCAGCTGTTCTATGTATTTGATCTATTCCAGAGCTAGCACACCTGATTCAACTTGTCAACTAATCAGCAAATCCTTCATTGGATGAATCAGGTGAGCTAATACAGGGCTAAAATAAAATAGTGAAACGTATGTGGGTCCCCAGGGAGAGGGTTGAGAACCACTGCCCTACATAACAAGAGAAAATGAAAATATCTATCACCTATATGTTTGCAAATGGAAACTAGGTTTAGGGAGAATGAAAGGGAAATGGGGGGCTGTAATGTGTTGAAACGGCCATAAAGTGTTCTCGTTAAACGAAAGTAGAGCAAGGCTTTTACAGTAGAGCCAACTAGTCCACAAGTTTCCACCAAAGGGTCCCAGACCTGCACACTCATTACGTTTCCCTGCCTCTCTAACAGCTTCCAGGCCCTAGAAAATGAGCCTGGAATTACAGTGTGTGTGTGTCTGTGTGTGTGTGTTTGTGCGCGCTAGCTTATGTGCATTTGTGTGAGTGTGTAAGTACGCTACCAGTCAAAAGTTTTAGAACACCTACTCATTCAAGGGCTTTTCTTTATTTTTACTATTTTCTACATTGTAGAATAGTGAAGACATCAACACTATGAAATAGCACGTGGAATCATGTAGTAACCACAAAAGTGTCAAACAAATCCAAATACATTTTATATTTGAAATTATTCAAATAGCCACCCTTTGCCTTGATGACAGCTTTGCACACTCTTGGCATTATCTCAACCAGCTTCATGAGGTAGTCACCTGGAATGCATTTCAATTAACAGGTGTGCCTTGTTAAAAGTTAATTTGTGGAATTTCTTACCTTCTTAATGCGTTTTAACAAATCAGTTGTGTTGTGACAAGGTATACAGAAGGTAAGATGAAGGTCAGTCAATACAGAAAATTTCAAGAACTATGACATTTTCTTCAAGTGCAGTCGCAAAAACCATCAAGCGCTATGATGAAACTGGCTCTCATGAGGACCGCCACAGGAATGGAAGGCTAAGAGTTACCTCTGCTGCAGAAGATAAGTTCATTAGTTACCAGCCTCAGAAATTGCAGCCTAAATAAACGCTTCACAGAGTTCAAGTAACAGACACATCTCATCATCAATTGTTCAGAGGAGACTGTGTGAATCAGGCCTTCATGGTCAAATTGCTGTAAAGAAACCACTACTAAAGGACCCCAATAAGAAGAAGAGACTTGCTTGGGCCAAGAAACATGAGCAATGGACATTAGACAGGTGGAAATTTGTCCTTTGGTCTGGAGTCCAAATTGGCAATTTTTGGTTCCAACCGCTGTGTCTTTGTGAGACGCGGTGTGGGTGAACGGATTACCTCCGCATGTGTATTTCCCACCGTAAAGCATGGAGGAGGTGTGATGGTGTGGGGGTGCTTTGCGTGTGACACTGTTTGTTATTTATTTAGAATTCAAGGCAAACTTAACCAGCATGGCTACCACAGCATTCTGCAGCGATATGCCATCCCATCTGGTTTGGGCTTAGTGTGACTATCATTTGTTTTTCAACAGGACAATGACCAAACACACCTCCAGGCTGTGTAAGAGCTATTTGCCCAAGAAAGAGAGTGATGGAGTGCTACATCAGATGACCTGGCCTCCACAATTCTCCGACCTCAACCAAATTGAGATGGTTTGGGATGAGTTGGACCGCAGAGTGAAGGAAAAGCAGACAAGTTCTCAGCATATGTGGGAACTCCTTCAAGACTGTTGGAAAAGCATTCCAAGTGAAGCAGGTTGAGAGAATGCAAAGAGTGTGCCAAGGGGTGGGTATAATTTGTGGAACGTTCCAACAGGAATCCGTTCCAAAAACTTCGTAAATAACAAGGTTGCCAACAAGCAATGCATACAGAGTCGTATAACAGTAGAATGAGATACCGGGTGGGAGTGAGCTATGTAATTACGTTTTTCACTCACCACGTTTATTCGGAAAAAAATGTCTCTTCGTTCTAGTAGCCTCCACCATTTCTCATTCGTTGGTTTAGTTATTATTTCCGGTGTTCCTGCATTTGCGGGTGAACTCTGTTGCGCCTCAATTGGGGAATCGCTGTGGTTGAAATGTAACTAAGCAAGCCCCAGTATTTTATTAGCTAGGTGGCTTGTACACAATTGTTACCGATGATACTGTATATACCTACTCGTACTACAGAAGCATGCATTGTATTTTGCCAAGTTCTCTCTGTGTTAATCCTTTTCCCCAAATATAGCAGGTAACTTGTGTCTATGTCGATGTTTTTGAGTTCATCTTGCCTAGTTAAATAAAGATAAAATAAATTAGAACATGTAAAATATATACTTTGACCTATTTCAGGTAACCCCAAGATGCTTGATTCACTACACCTGCTTTTGAATAACTTTCCAGTCGTTTTTGCTTTACATTCCGACTTTTGAACGTCTGTTTATTGGACATATATATTAGTGTCTAATAAAAAATAGCAACTTATGTAAAGCATCCCATCTGTGTTAAGGTTAAAGTGTGTGTGTGTATATATGTATATATATATATATATACACACAGTGCCTTGCGAAAGTATTCGGCCCCCTTGAACTTTGCAACCTTTTGCCACATTTCAGGCTTCAAACATAAAGATATAAAACTGTATTTTTTTGTGAAGAATCAACAACAAGTGGGACACAATCATGAAGTGGAACGACATTTATTGGATATTTAAAACTTTTTTAACAAATCAAAAACTGAAAAATTGGGCATGCAAAATTATTCAGACCCCTTAAGTTAATACTTTGTAGCGCCACCTTTTGCTGCGATTACAGCTGTAAGTCACTTGGGGTATGTCTCTATCAGTTTTGCACATCGAGAGACTGACATTTTTTCCCATTCCTCCTTGCAAAACAGCTCGAGCTCAGTGAGGTTGGATGGAGAGCATTTGTGAACAGCAGTTTTCAGTTCTTCCACAGATTCTCGATTGGATTCAGGTCTGGACTTTGACTTGGCCATTCTAACACCTGGAAATGTTTATTTTTGAACCATTCCATTGTAGATTTTGCTTTATGTTTTGGATCATTGTCTTGTTGGAAGACAAATCTCCGTCCCAGTCTCAAGTCTTTTGCAGACTCCATCAGGTTTTCTTCCAGAATGGTCCTGTATTTGGCTCCATCCATCTTCCCATCAATTTTAACCATCTTCCCTGTCCCTGCTGAAGAAAAGCAGGCCCAAACCATAATGCTGCCACCACCATGTTTGACAGTGGGGATGGTGTGTTCAGCTGTGTTGCTTTTACGCCAAACATAACATTTTGCATTGTTGCCAAAAAGTTACATTTTGGTTTCATCTGACCAGAGCACCTTCTTCCACATGTTTGGTGTGTCTCCCAGGTGGCTTGTGGCAAACTTTAAACAACACTTTTTATGGATATCTTTAAGAAATGGCTTTCTTCTTGCCACTCTTCCATAAAGGCCAGATTTGTGCAATATACGACTGATTGTTGTCCTATGGACAGAGTCTCCCACCTCAGCTGTAGATCTCCGCAGTTCCTCCAGAGTGATCATGGGCCTCTTGGCTGCATCTCTGATCAGTCTTCTCCTTGTATGAGCTGAAAGTTTAGAGGGACGGCCAGATCTTGGTAGATTTGCAGTGGTCTGATACTCCTTCCATTTCAATATTATCGCTTGCACAGTGCTCCTTGGGATGTTTAAAGCTTGGGAAATCTTTTTGTATCCAAATCCGGCTTTAAACTTCTTCACAACAGTATCTCGGCCCTGCCTAGTGTGTTCCTTGTTCTTCATGATGCTCTCTGCGCTTTTAACGGACCTCTGAGACTATCACAGTGCAGGTGCATTTATACGGAGACTTGATTACACACAGGTGGATTGTATTTATCATCATTAGTCATTTAGGTCAACATTGGATCATTCAGAGATCCCCACTGAACTTCTGGAGAGAGTTTGCTGCACTGAAAGTAAAGGGGCTGAATAATTTTGCACGCCCAATTTTTCAGTTTTTGATTTGTTAAAAAAGTTTGAAATATCCAATAAATGTCGTTCCACTTCATGATTGTGTCCCACTTGTTGTTGATTCTTCACAAAAAAATACAGTTTTATATCTTTATGTTTGAAGCCTGAAATGTGGCAAAAGGTCGCAAAGTTCAAGGGGGCCGAATACTTTCGCAAGGCACTGTATATATATATATATATATATATATATACATATATACACACACACACTTTAACCTTAACACAGATGGGATGCTTTACATAAGTTGCTATTTTTTATTAGACACTAATATATATGTCCAATAAACAGACGTTCAAAAGTCGGAATGTAAAGCAAAAACGACTGGAAAGTTATTCAAAAGCAGGTGTAGTGAATCAAGCATCTTGGGGTTACCTGAAATAGGTCAAAGTATATATTTTACATGTTCTAATTTATTTTATCTTTATTTAACTAGGCAAGATGAACTCAAAAACATCGACATAGACACAAGTTACCTGCTATATTTGGGGAAAAGGATTAACACAGAGAGAACTTGGCAAAATACAATGCATGCTTCTGTAGTACGAGTAGGTATATACAGTATCATCGGTAACAATTGTGTACAAGCCACCTAGCTAATAAAATACTGGGGCTTGCGGTCATTAGTTACATTTCAACCACAGCGATTCCCCAATTGAGGCGCAACAGAGTTCACCCGCAAATGCAGGAACACCGGAAATAATAACTAAACCAACGAATGAGAAATGGTGGAGGCTACTAGAACGAAGAGACATTTTTTCCGATAAAACGTGGTGAGTGAAAAACGTAATTGCATAGCTCACTCCCACCCGGTATCTCATTCTACTGTTATACGACTCTGTATGCGTTGCTTGTTGGCAACCTTGTTATTTACGAAGTTTTTGGAACGGATTCCTGTTGGAACGTTCCACAAATTATACCCACCCTGTGCCAAGCTGTCGTCAAGGCAAAGGATGGCCATTTGAAGAATCTCAAATATAAAATATATTTTGATTTGTTCAACACTTTTTTGGTTACTACATGATTCCATGTGTTATTTCATAGTTTGTCTTCACTATTATTCTACAATGTAGAAAATAGTAAAAATAAAAACCCTTAAATGAGTAGGTGTTCTAAAACTTTTGACAGGTAGTGTATGTGTGCGTGCTTTCTTATGTGCATGTACAGTATGTGTGTGTGTGTGTGTGTGTGTGTGCGTGTTGGTACACTATCCCAGTGTCAATATTAAACAGGCTCATTTTTGTGATAAACTGACATCAATTATGACTGATTCTGGTGTCTGACTGTTATGTCATCCCTATGACAGTTTAAAGAAGCCCACCCACAGTTCAGTTATCGCATGTCTGAGCAAGTAGGACAAAAGTAGACCTGAAAAACATTGTTTCATGTGATTTCTAGACAGATTGGGGATTTAAATGGATTGAGAAAGAGGAAGGAGAAACCATGGAAACAATACATGTCGTGTTGCCTATATTTCTTTTGCTATCGGAAATCCTCTCATTATCATACACAAACAAATCACATCTGACATAACTATTGATAAACATTTTGCACTAATAGTACATTTCAAGCACGGGTGCAACTTTCACTGGGGACGGGGGGGACGACATGTCCGTCCTCCCACCACATTCTTAAAGTGCATTTTTGTCCCCCTCAAGTTTATTGGAATGTGATACAAAACAAGGAAATAGTGTGCTTTAGGACCATTCGGTTGCCTCCGAGCGGTCGGGTAGGCTGTTTGGAGTGATAAATATGTCCCACCCACTTCTTAAACCAAAGTTGCACCCCTGATTTCAAGTAATATCAAGCCATAAGAGAATACAAAATATGCCTCCTCACAGGTGCTTCCTCACTTGGTATAGCATTTACTTTGTACCGATAACCATTCTACCCAGGTTACCTTGACTGGTTTTCCTGATCATGGTGCAGTACTGTAGTGTTTGTCCACGCTGAAGGTCTGCTCATCAGTGAAACCCTCCCGGGCACAATACCCACAGGCAACCCCATGCCAGGCCTACCCCCTAGGATCAAAGACTCAGGAGCACGGAGAAGTAAGCCCAGACAAAGTACACAGACCTGAGCTTTCATTTATAATAGTCAATGGCAGCCACTCTTAGACATGAAAAGGAGCTCAATATAAAGTTGAAAAGGTCTGGCTAGCATGCATAGGGAGAGAGTCAAGCCAGGGCCAGTTACTCAATATTGATGCAAATCTCTCATATTATTCTAAATTGTTTCCCCCATCCCAGTGTAACTGGGGTCACTGGGCTCAAAACAGTGTTTCTCTGCATCACAACCCCTCTAACAGTCCAAACCGGTTGAGCCACCCAAAGGATTCAAAAATTGGATGGCTCCAACCACATTTCAAGCTAGCTGAGGGGTGCGCTCTAGTTATTTAAAACACTGTTACACCGGCTTTTGGGTGGAAAAATAAACCATTAAGATTCAGTTCTGCAATGCCCTCGTTTTTAAAACTGTCACTAGAACCCAGTTATGCACATGTGCTGGAGCAGTCAGACCCCACACAATCCCAGGGTATTGGTTTTAGCTCATGAAACCAGTAGGCCTATCGCATTCCTTGCAGGGTTGGGGATTAATTCAAATTGAAGTCAGTCAATTCAGGAAGTAAATACAAATTCCAGTGAACTGGCATTATTTCTGAAACAACTTCTCAAACTGAGAAGCATTTTTTGGGCAAAAGTGTCAATGATTGACTTAAAAGCACTTCCTGAATTGACCCGAAATGTTTAAATAAAGCTTAACATAGGTCATTGCAGTGCATCAGATGGCCAACACTAAAGACACTTTAAAACTGTTATTTTATTAAGGAAAACAGTGAAAGAGACGAGTTTGCGGTAAAAGCTTGTAAGGTACATTTTAAAACTCTTGAGACTGGACGTCTTTGGCATTGCTGCCGTTGTCTTTCGGTTGCTTGCTCTTCTTGGGGAGTAACACGGCTTGGATGTTTGGAAGGACACCACCCTCCGATATGGTGACCGCACACAGCAGCGTGTTCAGCTCCTCATCGTTCCGTACAGCTAGTTGGATGTGCCGTGGAGCAATGCGCGACTTCTTATTGTCACGGGCCGCGTTGCCCGAGAGCTCCAGGACTTCAGCGCAGAGATACTCCAGTATGGCAGCGAGGTAGACTGCAGCTCCTGTACCAATGCGGGCAGCGTAATGTCCCTTCTTCAGCAGACGGTGAATTCGGCCTACAGGAAACTGGAGACCTGCCCTGACAGTGCGACTTGTGTAAGTCTTCGATTTGGAGACAGCTTTCTTTCCACGACCGGACATCTTGTAGTTTGGAGATAAAGTACATGTTTATTAGTGGCTGTTGAAATTACTCAAACATTGACTCAAGTGCATCGCCAATATGCAAGCCCTCCTGGGAAGAGTTGTGAATGCAAATAAGCTAATGCACTGCCCTTCAGCTGGTGCCCACTCAATCACTACAATCCCACAGGCACACTATTTACACAGTTAACAGAACTACCAGAACACTTGCACTTTAAATCAAAATATAGAAAGTTACGAGGACAAGGCATTACACACAAATGAGAAATTAGCAAAAAACGACACATGTCTATACTCACGGCGACAGGCTGTTTGCAAAAACTAGAAGAAGCCTAAACTGGAAATAACAGCAGCCATAGAGCCTTTTTTATGAAGGGAATAACAAGTTTTCCCAAAGTCACATGTCGTAAATACTTATGTCTGATTGGATAGCCGATTAGAGGAAATTCACATGGGGTCCAATTCCAAATCGAGCCCTAGGCCCTACTCCTTACTACTCTGGATATATATACAGTACGTTAGCAGATCCGATAGGGTAGGTGGAAGTTGTACCATCTATTTTACACCTATTCTGTGTTCAGATCATTTCACATTAGTCTACCAGAAAATGTTATATTAGAAGAGTGTTTCCCAACTCCGGTCCTGAGTACCACAACAGTACACGTGTTTGTTGTACCCGGACAAGCGCAGCCGATTGTACTTGCCAACTAATCATCAAGCCCTTGACAAGTTGAATCAGGTGCTTTTTTTCCGGCGCTACATCAAAATGTGTGCTGTTGGAGGTACTCGAGGACCGGAGTTGGGAAACGCTATATCAGAAGAGAGGAAGGATGAAAGCCAGCATGATGATAATGGTGTTTTTGTGCCATCTAGTGAACAAGGATATTCAATTCAATTCAAGGGGCTTTATTGGCATTTATTGGCCAAAGCGTGGTAGATAATATACAAAAGTGAAATAAACAATAAAAATTAACAGTAAACATTACACATACAGAAGTTTCAAAACAGTAAAGACATTACAAACGTCATATTATATATATATATATATATATATATATATATATATATATATATATATATATATATATATGTATGTGTTTTATATATATATATATACAGTGTTGTAACAATGTACAAATAGTTAAAGTACACAAGGGAAAATAAATAAGCATAAAAATGGGTTGTATTTACAATGGTGTTTGTTCTTCACTGGTTGCCCTTTTCTTGTGGCAACAGGTCACAAATCTTGCTGCTGTGATGGCACACTGTGGAATGTCACCCAGTAGATATGGAAGTTTATCAAAATTGGATTTGGATATTACTCTCCGATGAAGTAGTCATGTTGAAGAAGTCCCGCCCACTTTGGCATGGATTGGTTGTTACTATGAAGGGGGCGTGTCAAGATTCAGGGTGAAACACCAATCGTATCAAATGTTTTATTGACGTAATAACGGAGTGCCCAGAGACTTCCGGAGACTTTCACACATGTGAAAAAAACATGGGGACACTATTTAGATGTTTTTCTCTATAGCTCGTATTTGTTCTTCGGTCAGCACCAAGAAATAACAATCTTTAGCGTTTTCTGTGATTGACTTAACATATTTTCTTAACCTGTTTTCAACATTTGTCGCGTTAGCAAACTTTTCAGCTCTCAAGTTAGGCAGCTAATTTAAGTTAGCCACCTTGGTAACATCTAGCTATCTATCATGGATTACTCGGACGAAAATTCGGTACAATTCCACGGGGATGAAGAGATTATAGAAGTCATCGACCTTAACGAAACAGAGCAAAACCCAGGTAATGATGGTTGCATGCTTAGCTAGATAACGTTAGTTGGTCAGAATCAGATGCTTCAAGGGGTGTAGTTTAGTTAATGTCCTTATAAATGTATGAGGACTTGCTACATGGACTGGCATTAATTGAGCAAAATAAATTGTCTCTTGGACGCTGGTGGCATTGTCTTGGTTAGACCTTTTATGAGTTAATGTCGTGGTATAAAATTAAGAGGTACATGTGTCAAGTACAGTAATACCTCACTCTGACGGTCAGATGATTTGGCGGATGAGTTCGAGGACGTGGACGTCGGAGAGACTGAGAACGGAGACGATGAACAGGAAGACTGGGATACCGACGACGAGATGGAGCAGGAAAAGGAGCAAGATGACAGCGAACTCACCTTTTCCAAACACACAGGTACTAGTTAGCTAACTATATCACCTGACTAGTGCTTTTCTTCAGTCTCTTCACAACTCAGTGGCAGTTGCCGGTAGTAGGTCCATCTCACTATCTTGTCCATCACCGCCACCACTATGTGGATAGGATTTGACCGTAAAGGGTGGATGACTTTACAGTCATTTCATGTATTGAAGGGAAGGAGACAGGGTAGAAGCTATTGGATAGGCCAGGGACATGTATGGGTCTCTTTTTTTTAATTTTCTTTCTGTTGTTACATTGACTTGTGTTTTCCAGGCTCCGTGTTCTGTGTGAGTCTGGACCCAGCCACAAACAGCTTGGCTGTGACCGGAGGAGAGGATGACAAGGCCTATGTCTGGAGAGTGAGTGATGGGGAAGTGCTGTTTGAATGTACAGGTGAGTCTCCATACTCTCCAAGCTGTCATCAATTAGTTGTTGTGCTTTTAATTTAGCTTTGACATCCCAATAGGACATTTCTTTATGCTACAGGATAGTTGAGCTCAGAATAAACAGATATTTGTGTTGCTCCCAATATTTAACCCCAGTCCTTCTTTTTCCACAACCGTAGGCCATAAGGACTCCGTGACAAGTGTTTTATTCAGCCATGATTCTTCCCTGGTGGCCACGGGGGACATGAGCGGGCTGATCAAGGTCTGGAAGGTGGAGACCAAGCAGGAGGTGTGGTCCTTCGAGGTGGGAGACCTGGAGGTGAGGGAGAACGCAGCCCGGCCCGAAACAGGGTGCACATATTTATTGTAGACCAGCAGGAACACACTGCCACACCTGATTCAGCCTGATTAAGCTAGGTAGTTAAATCAAGTTTTGGCATCTGATGTGTGTGTGTGTGTGTGTGTGTGTGTTAGTGGATGGAGTGGCACCCTTGCGCCCCGGTGCTGCTGGCGGGCATGGCGGACGGTAACGTTTGGATGTGGAAGATCCCAGGGGGTGACTGTAAGACCCTGCAGGGCCCTGGTTGCCAGTCGACCAGTGGAAAGGTCCTGCCAGACGGTGAGACTGTCTCCCCAGCCAAGCGTAAAGGACAATTCAGCACAGAACACTCTACCATGATCTGTGCTGCCAGGTTGAACATGTAACAACTTTGTCTTTTATCCACAGGGAAGAGAGCTGTGGTGGGCTATGAAGATGGCAACGTACGACTTTGGGACCTCAAGCAGGGAAATGCCACCCATGTGATTAAAGGTGAGTTTGGCCAAGTTGTCGCATGCCTGAACAGAGTATGTGACAATCCTCACTACTGCCAGACGGCAGGATGTGTGTCATGGTCACTGGGAATAGGTGTGGAATACCTCATGAAAATCAGTGTGGATTGTGTTTATTAGTGTGCATAGCTTACTTTCTATCTAGAGCAGATGACCAAACCCCAAATCCTAATCTTGACTTTTCTGAGAATAAAACAATAATAACTGCCACTGGACCAGCGGTAAGGAACAACTTCTATCCCCACTCAACTGTCTCCTCGCTTCTCTGGCCCACTCAGGTCATGATGGACACCAGGGGGCGCTGACGTGCCTGGCCTGTAACAAGGACGGCTCTCTGGTGCTGACGGGCTCCGTGGATGGCCGTGCCAAGCTCATCAACACTGCCACTGGCAAGGTGGGCAGCGGGCACTACTGTATTATAGAGAACACATAACTACTGTATTATAGAGAACACATAACTACTGTATTATAGAGAACACATACATACTGTATTATAGAGAACACATACATACTGTATTATAGAGAACACATAACTACTGTATTATAGAGAACACATAACTACTGTATTATAGAGAACACATACATACTGTATTATAGAGAACACATAACTACTGTATTATAGAGAACACATACATACTGTATTATAGAGAACACATAACTACTGTATTATAGAGAACACATAACTACTGTATTATAGAGAACACATAACTACTGTATTATAGAGAACACATAACTACTGTATTATAGAGAACACATACATACTGTATTGTAGAGAACACATCACATACTGTATTATAGAGAACTGATTTGAACACAGCAAACAATGACCTCATTGCGTGCCAATGATATCACCAGTGCTTCTTTGAATGACTGTATTTCTGCCCAATCACTGCTGATTGTCTTGAAATCTCGCTTGGTAGATAGCCAATGGGCTGAGGTAAACGGCAATATTTAATGTTTATATCCGGGAAGACCAGCTTTTGAACGAAATTCGAGCGTAACAGCCATTTGCCATTGGAATTTCTACCCGAAGGAGCCACTTTGTTTGCGCGAAGCAGTATTGAGTCAAGATCATTTTCCGCTATTTTATTGAACGAATTATGGCGAGTAAATCTGGAAAATCAAAGGCAAAGTCCAGGTATACAGATCTACATGATATTATTGACGAGATTGATAGAGAAAGTGACACAGAATTACAAGAAGATCTATCGGATTGTATGTCAAGTTTGGACTCCCAATTTGAAGACATGTTTTTGTATGGTGAAGATGCCATTCTCGATCGGTAAGTAATTCTCGTGCTGTTGTTTGAAATATTTGACATATACAGTGCCTTGCGAAAGTATTCGGCCCCCTTGAACTTTGCGACCTTTTGCCACATTTCAGGCTTCAAACATAAAGATATAAAACTGTATTTTTTCATGAAGTGGAACGACATTTATTGGATATTTCAAACTTTTTTAACAAATCAAAAACTGAAAAATTGGGCGTGCAAAATTATTCAGCCCCCTTAAGTTAATACTTTGTAGCGCCACCTTTTGCTGCGATTACAGCTGTAAGTCGCTTGGGGTATGTCTCTATCAGTTTTGCACATCGAGAGACTGAATTTTTTTCCCATTCCTCCTTGCAAAACAGCTCGAGCTCAGTGAGGTTGGATGGAGAGCATTTGTGAACAGCAGTTTTCAGTTCTTTCCACAGATTCTCGATTGGATTCAGGTCTGGACTTTGACTTGGCCATTCTAACACCTGGATATGTTTATTTTTTGAACCATTCCATTGTAGATTTTGCTTTATGTTTTGGATCATTGTCTTGTTGGAAGACAAATCTCCGTCCCAGTCTCAGGTCTTTTGCAGACTCCATCAGGTTTTCTTCCAGAATGGTCCTGTATTTGGCTCCATCCATCTTCCCATCAATTTTAACCATCTTCCCTGTCCCTGCTGAAGAAAAGCAGGCCCAAACCATGATGCTGCCACCACCATGCTTGACAGTGGGGATGGTGTGTTCAGCTGTGTTGCTTTTACGCCAAACATAACGTTTTGCATTGTTGCCAAAAAGTTCAATTTTGGTTTCATCTGACCAGAGCACCTTCTTCCACATGTTTGGTGTGTCTCCCAGGTGGCTTGTGGCAAACTTTAAACCACACATTTTATGGATATCTTTAAGAAATGGCTTTCTTCTTGCCACTCTTCCATAAAGGCCAGATTTGTGCAATATACGACTGATCGTTGTCCTATGGACAGAGTCTCCCACCTCAGCTGTAGATCTCTGCAGTTCATCCAGAGTGATCATGGGCCTCTTGGCTGCATCTCTGATCAGTCTTCTCCTTGTATGAGCTGAAAGTTTAGAGGGACGGCCAGGTCTTGGTAGATTTGCAGTGGTCTGATACTCCTTCCATTTCAATATTATCGCTTGCACAGTGCTCCTTTGGATGTTTAAAGCTTGGGAAATATTTTTGTATCCAAATCCGGCTTTAAACTTCTTCACAACAGTATCTCGGACCTGCCTGGTGTGTTCCTTGTTCTTCATGATGCTCTCTGCGCTTTTAACGGACCTCTGAGACTATCACAGTGCAGGTGCATTTATACTGAGACTTGATTACACACAGGTGGATTGTATTTATCATCATTAGTCATTTAGGTCAACATTGGATCATTCAGAGATCCTCACCGAACTTCTGGAGAGAGTTTGCTGCACTGAAAGTAAAGGGGCTGAATAATTTTGCACGCCCAATTTTTCAGTTTTTGATTTGTTAAAAAAGTTAGAAATATCCAATAAATGTCGTTCCACTTCATGATTGTGTCCCACTTGTTGTTGATTCTTCACAAAAAAATACAGTTTTATATCTTTGTTTGAAGCCTGAAATGTGGCAAAAGGTCGCAAAGTTCAAGGGGGCCGAATACTTTCGCAAGGCACTGTATATATTCAGTAATGAAATGTTTGTTGTGGCGCCATATGGCTCTACATTTTGGGTGTTTGTGTGTCTGTAAATATTATATGTATTTTATCTAAACATGGAACGGAACAGAACCTTACCTTAGTGATTTACGTTCCCTACTCTAATATAATCTGTGTTTCTGTGTCTTTATTTCACAGTCTGCTGTCTCCGGCTCCACACCTACCCCCGCCCTACCAGGTGGGAAGTCTGTGACAAAGAAGCGGAGGTGGGGAAGAGCGAAACCTGCAATCAGAGAGGAGGAGGGTCGTTGGCACTCTGTGCTGGAGGAGGATGTGTTGCCTACACCTCCAGTATTCAGACCAATAAGGCCATCAGGACCTCAGCTGGACATGACCTCTAAGTACAGCCCCATGCAACTTTTTCAGCTGTTTTTCACCTCGGCAGTTGTTGATTCCCTGGTGTCGAACACAAATAAGTATGGTGCTAAGAAGCAGGCAGGCAAGAAAGAGGGATGGAAGCCCATTTCCATGTCAGATCTTTTTTGTTTCATGTCAATGGTCATGTACATGGGTCTTGTGAAGCTAAAAACCCTGAAAGACTACTGGAAAACTGCTCCCCTCTATCAACTGCCTTTCCCCTCCACTGTCATATCATGCAAAAGGTTTCTGACAATCTCACGGGCGCTTCATATCAGTGACCCAGAAGTTGATGAGGACAATGAGAAGATGAGAGGCACAGCAAGGTTTGATAGGCTGTGCAAAATAAAACCTCTCTACCCCAGCATCGTTGAGGCTTCAAAACCTATTTTCAGCCTGCCCAGAACGTTTCCATCGATGAGAGGATGGTAGCTTCAAAGGCCAGAATTGGCCTAAAACAATACATGTGTAACAAACCAACTAAGCGGGGCTGAGCGGGGTACCATGCGATGGATCCGTGAAGATGGCCTGCTCTTTGTGAAGTGGATGGATACCAGAGAGGTGGTCATGTGCTCCAGTATCCACAAGTTGATATCACGTCGTCACGTCGTCAGGCGTGTGAAAGGTGCTACTGGGCCATGGACCACAAAAAATGTCCCCATTCCTGCAGCCATCAAGGACTACAACAAGAGCATGGGAGGTGTGGACCTGTCAGATGCACTGATTGGCTACTACAATGTTCTCCACAAGGCAATGAAATGGTACAAGACATTTTTCTATCATTTCATTGACATTGCTGTGGTGAATGCCTTCATCCTCCAGAAGGAAATGGCTAAGAGCTGTGGACAGCCCCCCATCTCACAGCTAGCCTTCAGGGAGCTGCTCATCCATGTCCCCTCTACCCCTGTCCCCTCTACCCCTGTCCCTTCTACCCCTGTCCCTTCTACCTCTGTCCCCTCTACCTCTGTCCCTTCTGCTCCAACCAGTTGTGTTCACCTGCCCCAGATTCATCTCTGCAGGCATGAATGTGCCTCGGGGCAAAAAGGGCACAGTAGGGAGACGTCGTTGTGTTCTGTGTCACAGGAAATGCCCCATCACCTGCACCAGCTGTTCAGTAACCCTCTGCTTTACAGCAGAAAGAGACTGCTATTGGGCATGGCATCAGAATAACAATATTTTGTAGAGGACTGAGGGTCTTCACAATATTGTACATTATACATTGAATGTGTGTAAATAGTTACCCTTGTTATTTTACATTTTTTCAAAATGTCATTTGGGGGGGGGTTAGAATTGCATTTGAGTGTTTTGTATATAGTCATTTACTTCAAAATGTTCTTCATTCAAACCACCCCCAGCATCCTATCTGTATGTTTGGATGTTCTTGTTCAGTTGAAAGATGATGCAGCAACAATAAAAACAGAAAACATATGTTTATTTCCTTGTATTTTCTTCTACCAGATCTATGGTGTTATATTCTCCTACATTCAATTCACATTTACACAAACTTCAGAGTGTTTCATTTCAAATGATACCAAGAATATGCATATCCTTGGTTCTGGGCCTGAGCTACAGGCAGTTAGATTTGGGCATGTCTTCAGGCGGAAATTGAAAAAAGTAGGGGGTAGCTCTAAGAGATTTAAATTAACAAACTATAGTTTTGGCAAGTCTGTTAGGATATCTACTTCGCGCATGACACAAGTAATTTTTCCAACAATTGTTTACAGATTATTTCACTTATAATTTACTGTATCACAATTCCAGTGGGTCAGAAGTTTACATACACTAAGTGCTTTGCTGCAGGAGGGACTGCTGCACTTCACAAAATAGATGGCAACATGAGGCAGGAAAATGATGTGGATATATTGAAGCAACATCTCAAGACATCAGTCAGGAAGTTAAAGCTTGGTTGCAAATGGGTCTTCCAAATGGACAATGACCCCAAGCATACTTCCAAAGTTGTGGAAAAATGGCTTAAGGACAACAAAGTCAAGGTATTGGAGTGGCCATCACAAAGCCCTGACCTCAATCCTATAGAACATTTTATGGGCAGAACTGAAAAAGCATGTGTGAGCAAGGAGGCCTTACAAACCTGAGTCAGTTACACCAGCTCTGTCAGGAGGAATGGGCCAAAATTCACCCAACTTATTGTGGGAAGCTTGTTGAAGGCTGCCTGACACGTTTGACCCAAGTTAAACAATTTAAAGGCAATGCTACCAAATACTAATTGAGTGCATGTTAACTTCTGACCTACTGGGAATGTGATGAAAGAAATAAAAGCTGAAATAAATAATTCTCCCTACTATTCTGACATTTCACGTTCTTAAAATAAAGTGGTGATCCTAACTGACCTAAGTTGGGGAAGTTTTACCAGGATTAAGTGTTAGGAATTGTGTGAAACTGAGTTTAAATGTATTTGGCTAAGGTGTATGTAAACTTCTGACTTCAACTGTAACTACTGTAGGATAGAGACCTCGTAACTACTGGAGCTACAGTAGAGACCACGTAACTACTGGAGCTACGGTAGAGACCACGTAACTACTGGAGCTACGGTAGAGACCACGTAACTACTGGAGCTACGGTAGAGACCACATAACTACTGGAGCTACGGCAGAGACCACGTAACTGCTGGAGCTACGGCAGAGACCACGTAACTGCTGGAGCTACGGTAGAGACCACGTAACTACTGGAGCTACGGTAGAGACCACGTAACTGCTGGAGCTACGGTAGAGACCACGCAACTACTGGAGCTACGGTAGAGACCACGTAACTGCTGGAGCTACGGTAGAGACCACGTAACTACTGGAGCTACGGTAGAGACCACGTAACTACTGGAGCTACGGTAGAGACCACGTAACTACTGGAGCTACGGTAGAGACCACGTAACTACTGGAGCTACGGTAGAGACCACGTAACTACTGGAGCTACGGTAGAGACCACGTAACTACTGGAGCTACGGTAGAGACCACGTAACTACTGGAGCTACGGTAGAGACCACGTAACTACTGGAGCTACGGTAGAGACCACGTAACTACTGGAGCTACGGTAGAGACCACGTAACTACTGGAGCTACGGTAGAGACCACATAACTACTGGAGCTACGGTAGAGACCACATAACTACTGGAGCTACGGTAGAGACCACGTAACTACTGGAGCTACGGTAGAGACCACGTAACTACTGGAGCTACGGTAGAGACCACGTAACTACTGGAGCTACGGTAGAGACCACTTAACTACTGGAGCTACGGTAGAGACCACGTAACTACTGGAGCTACGGTAGAGACCACGTAACTACTGGAGCTACGGTAGAGACCACGTAACTGCTGGAGCTACGGTAGAGACCACGGACCACAGAGGACAGGGGGAATGAAAACAGTACTTCTGGGTTTACATGGTGGGACAGATGACGTGATGACATGGGGAGATTGACATGCATTATTCACAAGAAATTGTTCTGTCATGTTCAAGGGACCAACATGGTATGGGTTTTCGAGATGTGCTGTCCTGCTACTTATCAGTTGGTATATGCTGTATAACTGGAATGTATCTAATGGGGTGTGTAGGTGTTGGGTGTGTTCTCTGTGGACGAGGGCAAAGCCAAAGCCTCTCAGGAGGATGCTGAGGAGACCAACTCGGTGGAGTCAGTGGGGTTCTGCAATGTGTAAGACTTCATGTTTTTAACATAAGACCAGAATCACAAGTTAACTTTAAATGAACTACATGGCATACGGTGTGTAACAGTTGACATGTTTTGAACGATGCCGTGTTCTCTGTTGTCCAGGTTGCCTCTGATAGCGGTGGCGTATCTGCATGGGACCCTGGCTATCTATGACCTCTCCTCACAGGTCCTCAGACACAAGTGTCAGCACCAGGTAAGAAACCAGCCATCCAACAGGCTCACAACCAAACCCACAATAATCCTCTGATCATGGATTGTAGAGACGTGTTGCTCTGCTATTTTCATATGCCTTGTTATATGCTCTATAACCGACTGTGTGTGTGTCAGGCTGGCATTGTTAAACTGCAGTGGGAGGAGTCATCCTCTGTGGTGTCCACCTGTAGTCTGGACGGGGCGGTGAGGCTGTGGGATGCCCGCTCGGGAACCATGGTGTCAGAGTACCGTGGCCACCAGGCGGAGATCCTCGACTTCACACTTAACAGGTACACACACCAACACACACGCTTATCACAGATCCTAACCTTTTCAATTAGGCTTATGCACAAAACGTCTGACCCTGTATCAGTGGTTATGAGGATCTTGTATTGTACTTACTTGGGCCAGAAAGGCTCCTATTCTCTTCTGACTCTCTCTCCTCCTCCCTCACAGAGAAGCCTCTATGGCGGTCACTGTCTCTGGAGACCACCGGGCCAAAGTCTTCTGCCTCCAACGACCAGACCGTTGATAAGAGGAGCAGAGGGAGAAAGAGCGAGAGAAATGTGGATGGACTCAATCCCGATCTCGCTTTGTCGACAATGCACCTTAAAGGCAATGTTCCCGTTTTTGTGGAGACCGTTTTAACGGTGGACACTGCATATATCGTCTCAATCCGAAGTTGTCCTTTAAATGGCGCATTGTCAACAAAGCGAGATCGGATTGAATCCCAGCCTTTCATTGTGTTTTCTCACAACTGAGGGTTTTTGAAGTGTCTTGTATCGATTGTGGTCTGTCTGATCTATAGTAGACCTGCAGTGTTCTAGAAAGTTCTAGAATTGCCAGCCATTCTACTCAGGTTTCTCAAGTAGAACCCACACAAAATATATGCATTCTAAGTGGTGTGGTAGTGTAGATGTTGGAACACGTCAACCTAGAGGCAATGAAGCATCTACCAGTAGACCAATGGGATACGTCGTGTGGTCTTTGATTTATTACTAAATACACTTACAATCTATACCTTGGTGTTCCCTGTGCGATTTGGATTGATGACAATTACGAATACACATTAAGGTAATAGAGCTACGTAGAGATGGAGATCTCGATGATGTCCCCATCATTTCTGGTGATTTGTGGAGTGTAATCCTCACTTTCCCCCTAAATCACCCCAATTATGTCAACTCAACCTTATGTAAATATATTGGGCCCAGTTGAAATACTTTAGAAATGAATCCGTCCTTTCTTTTCTGAAGTAATCACGAATCTGGATTGGTGGAAATAATGTGCTAACTTTGCTTTCCCCTACCCCATCACTGACCTTAAGGAAACATGGAAGGAAGGGTGCATCTCTGAAGTATTGGGACAGAGCCATGGGCTTTGTTCTGCTGTTTGTTGGAACCATTAAAGATGTTTTCAACCCAAGTCTCTAGGTTGTCCTGGTTCATTCCCAGCATCAGCTCTGCCTGAGAAGGCTTTGTGCAGACCGTCATTGAGTCCCATATTGTCTCTCAAATGGCACCCTATTCTCTATAGTGGTCTTCTTTTGACTAGTGCTGTGGTCAAAAGTAGTGCACTAAATAGGGAATAGGATGCGATTTGTTACACACTGTAGGGACCAGAACACTGCTGTGATTAGAGGTATGATAAGCATACTACAAAGTCAACTGCATCATCAAGAGATGATGTCATTTGTAATTTGTTGTTGTAAGCTTGGATCTGTGTGCTTGATCTAATGCATTCAGCCACGCTACAGGGTGCCCTAGCCAAAATAGCTTCTAGGCTATCTAACATTATACAGATATGACTCAGATACAGTGCATTTGGAAAGTATTTAGACCCTTTGACTTTTTCCACATTTTATGTTACAGCCCTTATTCAAAAATGTATCAAATAATGTTCCTCAATCTACACGCTACCCCATAATGACAAAGCGAAAACAGTTTTTTTTGTGGAAATATATTGAAATGAAACTGATACTGTATTTACATAAGTATTCAGATCCTTTGCTATGAGACTTGTAATTGAGTTCAGGTGCATCCTGTTTCCATTGATCATCCCTGAGATGTTTCTACAATGTGATTGGAGTCCACCTGTGGTAAAATCAATTGATTGGACATGCTTTGGAAAGGCACACACCTGTCTATATAAGGTCCCACAGTTGAAAGTGCATGTCAGAGCAAAAACCAAGCCATGAGGTCAAAGGAATTGTCTGTAGAGCTCCGAGACAGGATTGTGTCGAGCCACAGAGGGTACCAAAGAATGTATGCAGCATTGAAGGTCCCCAAGAGATGCTAAGCTACAGGAATGTTTTGCGTCTGAGTCTGTAATACCAACATGTTTCAAGCTGACCACCATAGTCCCTGTGCCTAAGAACACTAAGATAACCTGCCTAAACAACTACCAACCTGAAGCACTCACGTCTGTAGCCATGAAGTGCTTTGAAAGGCTGGTCATGGCTCACATCAGCACCATTATCCCAGAAACCCTAGACCCACTCCAATTTGCAAACTGCCCAAACAGATCCACAGATGATGCAATCTCTATTGCACACCACACTGCCCTTTCCCACCTGGACAAAAGGAACACCTATGTGAGAGTGCTGGTCATTGACTACAGCTCAGCATACAACATCATAGTGCCCTCAAAGCTCATCACTAAGCTAATGACCATGGGACTAAACACCTCCCTCTGCAACTGGATCCTGGACTTCCTGACGGGCCGCCCCCAGGTGGTAAGGGTAGGTAACAACACATCCGCCACGCTGATCTTCAACACGGGGGCCCCTCAGGGGTGCGTGCTCAGTCCCCTCCTGTACTCCCTTTTCACTCATGACTGCACGGCCAGACACGACTCCAATACCATCATTAAGTTTGCCGATGACACAACAGTGGCATGAGACAGCCTATAGGGAGGAGGTCAGAGACCTGGCTGTGTGGTGCCAGGGCAACAACTTCTCCCTCAACATGATCAAGACAAAGGAGATGATTGTGGACTACAGGAAAAGGAGGACCGAGCACACCCCCATTCTCATCGACGGGGCTGTAGTGGAGCAGGTTGAGAGCTTCAAGTTCCTTGGTGTCCATATCACCAACAAACTAACATGGTCCAAGCACACCAAGACAGTCGGAAGAGGGCACGACAAAACCTATTCCGCCTCTGGAGACTGAAAAGATTTGACATTGGAACTCAGATCCTCAAAAGGTTCTACAGCTGCACCATCAAGAGCATCCTGACTGGTTGCATCACTGCCTGGTATGGCAACAACAGTGGCCTCCATCATTCTTAAATGGAAGAAGTTTGGGAACCACCAAGACACTTCCTAGAGCTTGCCGCCTGGCCAAACTGAGCAATCGGGGGAGAAGGGCCTTGGTCACTCTGACAGAGCTCCAGAGTTCTTCTGTGGAGATTGAATAACCTTCCAGAAGGACAACCATCTCTGCAGCACTCCACCAATCAGGCCTTTATGGTAGTGGCCAGATGGAAGCCATTAAAAGGCAAAGGCTTGGAGTTTGCCAAACGGCACCCAAAGGACTCTCAAACCATAAGAAACAAGATTCTCTGGCCTGAATTCCAATTGCCACGTCTGGAGGAAACCAGGCACTGCTCATAACCTGGCCAATACCATCCCTATGGTGAAGCATGGTGGTTGCAGCATAATGCTGTGGGGATGTTTTTCAGTGGCATAGACTGGGAGACTAGTCAGGATCGAAGGAAAGATGATCAGAGGAAAGTACACCAAGATCTTTGATGAAAACCTGCTCCAGAGCGCTCAGGACCACCGACTGGGGCGACAGTTCACCTTCCAACAGGACAACGACCCTAAGCACACAGCCAAGACAACCCAGGATTGGCTTCGGGACAAGTCTCTGAATGTCCTTGAGTGGCCCAGCCAGAACCCAATCGAACATCTCTGGAGAGACCTGATAATGTGTGCAGCAACGCTCCCCATCCAACCTTACAGAGCTTGAGAGGATCTGAAGAGAAGAATGGGAGTAAAACATGTTTATGTTTTGGGTTCTAATGGGGGTACGACAGTAGAACTAAGCTGATGGGGCATTTTAAGTTATATTCTTCAAGAATCAGTGGCTATATATCTTGATTTTCTTCGTCAAATGTATTCAAGCTTTAAAAGGGGAAAGCACATAAATTGTAGGAAAATCTAGGTGAGGATAACCTCCTTTCTAGGAAGAGGCAGTGGCCACTAGTCCAGTGTTTCCCAGTGTTTTCCATTCCACCAGTACACCCAAGTAACAGTATACATTTTGTTGTAGTACACCTCATTCAACTTGACAACGAATCATAAAGCCCTTAATGAGTTGAATCAGGTGAGTTTTGTTTGGGGGGGGGGGGGGGGTTACAACAAAAATGTGTGCTGCTGGGTGTTCTGGAGGACTGGAATTGAGAAAGTTAGGCTACCATATTTTCCTGTGAACCCGAGGGGCTAAAATGATCTGTGTCATGACAAGCCCTTTCCCCCAGGAAAAGCCTCATAAGCAGATGTTTATGTCCTGTAAGAATGTAATGATATTGCTGTTTTATTGCAGTGGCCTATATATTCTACCCAGCAGGAAAGGCATTAGCCAACTAGCTACTGTTTTGTTGCTATGCCAATGCTTGTGAAATGTCTATCTCTTTACCAAACTGGTCTTTAGAGAGAGTGTGTGGGAGGGTCAGAGCTAGTATAACAGAAAGACCAAGGCATTATCACATTTTATGGGTGTGTTTAGTAGTTGTTTGTCAGGATTTGCAAAGACCCAAGTACAGTAACACTAACTATCCTCATCTTATTCCTATTTAATCATGTGTGGGTTTTAATGTAGCTGAAGGATAGTGCTATATCCTCTGTTGTGGTTGGTTGCCAGGCTCCAATGAGACTGTGTATGATTGGTCACGGATATGGTGATGAAACCCAGACAGGGACAATACAGGTCTGGAGAACTCTACAGTTAAATGCACAGGAAGCTACTGGGTATAACGTATGGCTTCCACCGCCATCACTCCTCTCCTCTCATCCCTCTATAGTCTATACTATATCCTCCTACATCATTCCACTCTCCTCCCAATCCTCCCATTTATCTGTCTATTCCTCGCTATTGCTGCCATCACTCCCTCCTCTTCTCATGTCGGAATTCTCCCCCTGCTCCTTCCATCACTCCATTCCATCCATAGCCCTCCTCCTTCCATCACTCCATTCCATCCATAGCCCTCCTCCTTCCATCACTCCATTCCATCCATAGCCCTCCTCCTTCCATCACTCCATTCCATCCATAGCCCTCCTCCTTCCATCATTCCATTCCATCCATAGCTCTTCTCCTTCCATCACTCCATTCCATCCATAGCCCTCCTCCTTCCATCACTCCATTCCATCCATAGCCCTCCTACTTCCATCACTCCATTCCATCCATAGCTCTCCTCCTTCCATCACTCCATTCCATCCATAGCCCTCCTCCTTCCATCACTCCATTCCATCCATAGCTCTTCTCCTTCCATCACTCCATTCCATCCATAGCCCTCCTCCTTCCATCACTCCATTCCATCCATAGCCCTCCTACTTCCATCACTCCATTCCATCCATAGCTCTCCTCCTTCCATCATTCCATTCCATCCATAGCCCTCCTCCTTCCATCACTCCATTCCATCCATAGCCCTCCTCCTTCCATCACTCCATTCCATCCATAGCCCTCCTACTTCCATCACTCCATTCCATCCATAGCCCTCCTCCTCCCCAATCGCTCCTTTTACCACTCACCTGCCTTCTTTTCTCTCTATTCCATCCATCATCTTCCTCCTGTCCTTTCTCTATTCCCCCCTCTTCCACACCTCCATTTCTCATCTCCATCAGAGGGGAAACAAAACAACGGTCTCCCAGGACAGTGTGCCCAAGCGCTTATTTCCTACATCTGGATATCTCAAACCAGCCCAACTGTGATGCTGTTGACACACTCGTTCTGAGTGCACCTGCACGCGCCGTGTGCCAATGTGCTTTAAATACCCAGTGTGGCATGACTTTCATATTTCATGTCAGTCACACAACAGAGACCCCTTTTGCTACGTACATACAAACGTTCACACAACATCCTCTCAACGTTACCTCAGTTTATGGGCATGACTGGGGTAAGTTGGAGCTGGCCTGGCGACCTGGTAAAAGTAACACCTGCGATGAGTGTAGTTGGTCTTAGAGCGATGTGAGGATTTTATGTTTGTCTGTCACAGTGCCACTGCTAACGTTAGGGTTTTTGGCCCCAAAGGTTAATGTGTGTGTGTGTTTATCACAAAAGGAGCTTCGCAGGGATTTAGCACCAGCCTGTCTCTAAGGATTTACAGCCTGTGAGAGGTAGTTCGTGGAATTCAATAGGGGTCGACCACAAAGAGGGTATGGGCTACTGTAGCAAACCGATACAGTGAGAAAGAGGTGGTTATACTACATGTAAAAGTCAACACATTTATTATTACAGCATGTTAATTACCCTTTACTAAGTCTGTTGACTGAGAACACGTTGATTCCTGGGAGATATGGGGAGAGTTGTGGCTGATAGCTTTGGAGAACCATATTATTTAAAGAAGTTTCTAGAGAACTAGATAAAAGGAGAATCATTTCTACTATTTTAGTTTTTTGCTCTTGTATTTCCTAGAAGACAGAAATCCTAAAAGTGAGGGAGCCTTTTGGTTTATGTCTGAGTGTTCTCTGTCATCTTCCTCTTTCAACTGACTGATAACCCTCCATATTGTGTTATGTGTGTGTGTGCTTGTGCATGATTGTATTGTGTGTGTGTGTGTGTGTGTGTGTGTGTCGTCCCTGCACAATGTCTCCTTAGCTAGCAGGCTTTGGAGAAGAGTTGTGTTTAAAAGCGTTATCACATTGGAAGCTACGGGCCCCCAGTGCTACGGACCAATCCGTCTCATTGCCAAGTCCAAACTATTGCTGAGGGAGTCTGTTTATACAGCATAACTGGCCGACTGGAAGCCGGGCCGTCCATCTACAGAGATGTTTAAAGATGACTCTTATTTGACCAGCTCTATAGATTAATATACTGTATATACCATTAGGTGTAAATGTTTGCAAAGGACATACAGTCATAGGAATCTTGTGTTGGATACAGGAGCATCTGGGGTTGTGGATTGAGAAGTAAGGAATGTGTGCTTGCGTTGGGGGCCGGTGGAAAAGGAACATCCGAAGAGGATAGTTGTAGACATGTAGTTCATCACATGATCTTCATCATAATGGCCAATAATTTCTTAATTTAAGATGGCCAATAAGGCATCATTTCATAAACACATCCGCAGTCCACACATTTCCCAAATGTATAATGTGAATACTCCCTTTAGCTCTGTTGTGGCACCTGACTGACAGCAACTCACTGCTTACAGGCAGTGCTCCCACTTCCCCTCTCTGAGTGTACTTCCCCTTTAAGACCCAGCATCTGTTAGGAAGCCCCTGCACTCAGCTCCTCTCTGCCTCACCACAAGGGCTTTCTGAGGGGCAGCAGGACAGTTCTCTGTAGCGTTGGCTAGATTCACCACAGGGAGTGTGAGTAGTGTGACAAGTCATTTAGAGAGTGTGGAAGGTCACAGAGGAGAAAGGGTGTTATTTGGGATCTACAGGTTGTTGATATAAATAATACCTGTCTGTGGCATACACCTGTTCCCTAATCAAATGACGATACGGCGTTTCTCCTTCACAGGGAACCAACGACTGAATCTCTTGTCCTACAAAGGTGAGCTTTGTCTTCAACACCATTTTCTTGTAATGGACATATGAATCAAGACTTATGAATCACATGAGCATTTAGACTTGACTAAACCTTAATTAAAATGGTCAAATTACTGTAAAATGAAAATGTACATTTGCCTTTTTAACTGTAAAATGATCAAAAGCAAATTAGTATTTTGTCATAGGAGGATTTTCTAATAGGAGAAACACAGTTACATCTGGCTATAACCCAGTGTTTTGTAATCCTGGTCCTGTTTTAGCACTACACACCTGATTCAAATGATCAACCCATCATCGAGATTTGATGACTTTAATCAGGTGTGTTAGTGCTAAGGCAAACACTAAAATGTGCACTCCTTTGGATCCACAGGACCAGGATTAAGAAACACTCCTCTCTAACCTACCATTTCTCTGAGCAATGGATCTTATTCAGGGCTGGGCAACTCCAGTCCTCAGGGGTCGGAGTAGTGTCACACTTTATCCACATCCCTAGTAAACACAGCTGATTTAAACTCATTGAATTCTAAACTGACGATCATGATTAGTTGATTATTGGAGTCAGGTGTGTTAGATGGCGCTGGGGCAAAAGTGTGACACCTATCAGGCCCCCGAGGACTGGAGTTGCCCATCCCTGATCTAAATGAACACTCCATTTTGAAAGAATGGAAGCCATTCATTTAACCTCTTTGTATAGGGTTGACAAGGGAGCACAGGTTATGCGTTAGTCCATGGGAGAATCCTGTATGTTACAGTTCAGCCATACAAGGACATTAACCCACGGTCTCTTACAAGGACATCTGTTACCACGCCACTGTCAAACTGCATGGAGTCTTTTCTCTGTCTGTGTTATAAAGCAGTTTTTTACTGGTTCCTCTAAGCAAAGGAGTCAAAAGGTTGGCTTTGCACAAATCAAATTGCATTGGACACATACACATGGTTAGCCGATGTTATTGCGAGTGTAGCGAAATGCTTCTACATCCGACAGTGCAGCAGTATCTAACACGTAATATCTAAAAATTCCACAACAAAACCTAATACACACAATCTAGTAAAGTAATGGGATGAGAATATATAAGTATAAAATATATGGATGAGCAGTGACAGAGCGGCTAAGATGCAATAGATAGTGAAGAATAGATAGTGAAGGATACAGTTTCTACATATGAGATGAGTAATGCGAGATATGTAAACATTCTTAAAGGGGCGTTATTAAAGCGACTAGTAGTAATGATAATAGTATATTCTATTAAGCAGATGCTTTTATCCAAAGCGACTTGGAGTCATGCGTGTTCCCAGGTGGTCCCGGGAATCAACATATATTCTGGCATGTTGATTTATTACCTTTAGGCACATTACAACACATCATTAAGAAGAGCTTCAACTCGTAAAGTAGGGCTACAGATGTAGGATCTTAATCTGAGACAATTTTCTACAGCAGGAGGATAATTCTGCAGCAACAGGAAATGAGCATTATGTGGACTAGAATTTAATGAAAAAATAAAATAATTGTAGAAGTTAGTACGTTTTTCGTTAGTATTTTATTAGGGTCCATGTTTGCTACAGCCAAAGCTGCAGCTCCTCTTCCTGGGGTCCACACAAAACATAAAATATGACAAAGTTCAGAACACCAACAGACAATTACAGCTGAAGGACAGAACTACATAAAATGACAATACATAGCACTAATAGACAGGTACAGAGCTACATTTTTAAAATAAGAATACACACTCATATTATCATGTCTTAGCAATCCATGTACACACAATAGTGGCTACACTGCAGTCATCCATTTTGTTACAGTTGCTTAACGTTACAATTGCAGCTCCTGATCCTGATCCCTCAGAACCAGTTGTTCTGTAAACACTAGCGAGAATCTCACAACATTAGAAACCACCCGTGTACAATATGATTCATAGATGCTACTGAATGCAAGTGCAACGAAAAAACAACAATGGAAAAGCAACGGTTCTTCCAGCTAAGGCTTCAACCACTGTTTTCACCATAGCAGCCGGGCCATTCAGCTCATAAATGAGCTATCAATTAAGTTGTCTCCCCGCTAAGGCTTCAACCACTGTTTTCACCACAGCAGCCGGGCCATTCAGCTCATAAATGAGCTATCAATTAAGTTGTCTCCCCGCTAAGGCTTCAACCACTGTTTTCACCATAGCAGCCGGGCCATTCAGCTCATAAATGAGCTATCAATTAAGTTGTCTCCCCGCTAAGGCTTCAACCACTGTTTTCACCATAGCAGCCGGGCCATTCAGCTCATAAATGAGCTATAAATTAAGTTGTCTCCCCGCTAAGGCTTCAATTTAATCCTTCACTTCAGCAATCGTGTTGGAGTTTTCTGAGGCTAAAGTTTCAATTTAGTCCTTCAATTTAGCTGCATATGTGGTCTTTTTAGAGAGCCATCTGTTCAAATCAAGTCTGGCATTTTAAAGTGGAAATTACATACTTTAGAAGCCTTTTTAAACCTTGAA
Source organism: Oncorhynchus mykiss (assembly GCF_057628025.1). NCBI lineage: Eukaryota > Metazoa > Chordata > Actinopteri > Salmoniformes > Salmonidae > Oncorhynchus > Oncorhynchus mykiss. The sequence goes on from NC_143039.1 coordinate 22,343,898, forward strand.
TACACTACAGGTTTGCAAGAAAATTCTCAGCTACAAATGCGTGATCAAATTAAGATCCTGCATCTGTACATGAGGGTGTTACTGTATGTGAGACATTGTATCTCACATAGAAATGTGTTTAGGAACGCTTAGCTTTTTCCAGTGTGGTGTCACTTTCTACAACCCTGCATTAGTTGTGTTTGTCTAGATACTGGACCCTCAGCCAGCTGGGTGTTTAATAACTAACCACAGAGTCTGACCTGATGGGGTCTGTTCAGTACACTCGTGGAAAAAAAGGGTTCCAAAAGGGTTCTTTGGTTGTCCTCATAGGAGAACCCTTTTTGGTTCCATTTAGAACCCTCCGTGGAAAGGGTCCTACCTGGAACTCAAAGGGGTTCTACCTGGAAGCAAAAGGGTTCTTCAAAGGGTTCGCCTATGGGGACAGTCCAATAACCCTTTTAGGTTCTAGACAGTACATTTCTTTCTAAGAGTGAAGTGTGCAAGCTTACGAAACAAATGCATTTAGATAGAGTATATGCAATTGCTTGTCATATAGAATATATCTATTATATTTCTATCAAAACATTCAGATAGAAATGTATAGCATATACAGTAATATAGGGCTTTCATTGTGTCAACTCTAACCCCCCCATCCAAATATGATTACCTGTCATACACAGTAATATAGGGCTTTCATTTTGTCAACTCTACCCCCCCATCCAAATATGATTACCTGTCATATACCGAAATATAGGGCTTTGATTTTGTCAACTCTACCCCCCCCCCCCCCCCCCCAGTTGTTGTCCTTCTCTCTTCCTGTCTATTCAGACCAAAGGCTTGATATTACATTTCCTTTGGGATCAATCTACGTGAACCGCAGCAGTCTGCAGGAAGAAAACAAAGACACTCGTCTTTTAAACATTCCTCTCTCTTACGCTGGGGCAATGGAGAGGAAACAGTAATCCTGCGGCCATGATGACTGTTGTAATTGTGTTTAAAGAGATAACATCCATGTACATCTATCTACAAGTGGAGAGACAGAACACGAAGACACTGTGTTTTACCTAAAGAGGCCATTTAACCAATAAACTAGGGTTATTCAATTACAGACCCTCAAGCCCTGATGTACTGCTGGGACTCTTTTCTGCCTGATTTGTTAATCAATTAATACCATTGATACGTGATGCTAGAGACAGAGGCTATTTCAGGGGTCCAAGCCTGTCTTACTTGACAGACTGGGTTTACAGCATCATATTGTAACGATTCTCGTCCTCCTCTTCTGAGGAGGAGTAGTAGAAGGATCGGAGGACCAATGGTAAGTGTCCAAATTGTATTTATTATATGAACACAAAACAAAAACAACGAGAACGAAACAGTCCTGAACAGTGAAATACAAAACACAGAACAGAAAATATTCACCCACGAAACATTGGTGGGAAAAGGCTACCTAAGTATGATTCTCATTCAGAGACAACTAACGACACCTGCCTCTGATTGAGAACCATACCAGGCCAAACGCAAAATACAACATAGAAAAACAAGCATAGACTGCCCACCCCAACTCACGCCCTGATCATACTAAAACAAAGACAAAACAAAGGAACTAAGGTCAGAACGTGACAGTACCCCCCCCCCCCCCCCCCCAGCTCAGGACAGACGGGAGACCCTGGCCGCTCAGGACAGACGGGAGACCCTGGCAGCTCAGGACAGACAGGAGACCCTGGCCGCTCAGGACAGACGGGAGACCCTGGCCGCTCAGGACAGACGGGAGACTTTGACAGCGCTGGGCAGGAGGAGGACTCTGGCAGCACTGGACAGGCGGGAGCACCTGTAGGAAGGAGACGGAGAGACAGCCTGGTGCGGTGGGGACCGTGAAGGCGCACTGGAGCTCTCACCGGATAGACCGGACCATGAAGGCGCACTGGTGAAGGCGCACTGGAGCTCTCGAGCACCGAGTCTGCCCAACCCTACCTGGCTGGAACTCATTGAGTTCCCTGAATTCCTATCGGACCTTGTAGTCATAGCAGATAATATTCTAATCTTTGGTGACTTTAATATTCACATGGAAAAGTCCACAGACCCACTCCAAAATACTTTCGGAGCCATCATCGACTCAGTGGGTTTTGTCCAACATGTCTCTGGACCCACTCACTGTCACAGTCATACTCTGGACCTAGTTTTGTCCCATGGAATAAATGTTGTGGATCTTAATGTTTTTCCTCATAATCCTGGACTATCGGACCACCATTTTATTATGTTTGCAATTGCAACAAATAATCTGCTCAGACCCCAACCAAGGAACATCAAAAGTCGTGCTATAAATTCACAGACAACACAAAGATTCCTTGATGTCCTTCCATATTCCCTCTGTCTACCCAAGGACGGCAGAGGACAAAAATCAGTTAACCACCTGAGGAACTCAATTTAACCTTGCGCAATACCCTAGATGCAGTTGCACCCCTAAAAACTAAAAACATTTATCATAAAAAACTATCTCCCTGGTACACAGAAAATACCAGAGCTATGAAGCAAGCTTCCAGAAAATTGGAACGGAAATGGCGCCACACCAAACTGGCTTGGAAAGTACTGCCGTGCAGTACCGAAGAGCCCTTACTGTTGCTTTATCATCCTATTTTTCCAACTTAATTGAGGAAAATAAGAACAATCCGAAATTCCTTTTTGATGCTGTCGCAAAGCTAACTAAAAAGCAGCATTCCCCATGAGAGGATGGCTTTCACTTCAGCAGTGATAAATTCATGGACTTCTTTGAGGAAAAGATCATGATTATTAGAAAGCAAATTACGGACTCCTCTTTAAATCTGCGTATTCCTTCAAAGCTCAGTTGTCCTGAGTCTGCACAACTCTGCCAGGACCTAGGATCAAGAGAGGCACTCAAGTGTTTTAGTCCTATATCTCTTGACACAATGATGAAAATAATCATGGCCTCTAAACCTTCAAGCTGCATACTGGACCCTATTCCAACTAAACTACTGAAAGAGCTGCTTCCTGTGCTTGGCCTTCCTATGTTGAACATAATAAATGGCTCTCTATCCACCGGATGTGTACCAAACTCACTAAAAGTGGCAGTAATAAAGCCTCTCTTGAAAAAGCCCAACCTTGACCCAGAAAATATAAAAAACTCTCGGCCTATATCGAATCTTCCATTCCTCTCAAAATTTTTAGAAAAGGCTGTTGCGCAGCAACTCACTGCCTTCCTGAAGACAAACAATGTATACGAAATGCTTCAGTCTGGTTTTAGACCCCATAATAGCACTGAGACTGCACTTGTGAAGGTGGTAAATTACCTGGCATTAATTAATTAATTAATTAATTAATTAATGGCATCAGACCGAGGCTCTGCATCTGTCCTCGTGCTCCTAGACCTTAGTGCTGCTTTTGATACCATCGATCACCACATTCTTTTGGAGGGATTGGAAACCCAAATTGGTCTCCACGGACAAGTTCTGGCCTGGTTTAGATCTTATCTGTTGGAAAGATATCAGTTTGTCTCTGTGAATGGTTTGTCCTCTGACAAATCAACTGTAAATTTTGGTGTTCCTCAAGGTTCCGTTTTAGGACCACTATTGTTTTCACTATATATTTTACCTCTTGGGGATGTCATTCGAAAACATAATGTTAACTTTCACTGCTCTGTGGATGACACACAGCTGTACATTTCAATGAAACATGGTGAAGCCCCAAAATTGCCCTCGCTAGAAGCATGTGTTTCAGACATAAGGAAGTGGATGGCTGCAAACTTTCTACTTTTAAACTCGGACAAAACAGAGATGCTTGTTCTAGGTCCCAAGAAACAAAGATCTTCTGTTGAATCTGACAATTAATCTTAATGGTTGTACAGTCGTCTCAAATAAAAGTGTAAAAGACCTCGGCGTTACTCTGGACCCCAATCTTTCTTTTGAAGAACATATCAAGACCATTTCAATGACAGCTTTTTTCCATCTACGTAACATTGCAAAAATCAGAATCTTTCTGTCCAAAAATGATGCAGAAAAATTAATCCATGCTTTTGTCACTTCTAGGTTAGACTACTGCAAAGCTCTACTTTCCGGCTACCCGGATAAAGCACTAAATAAACTTAGTTAGTGCTAAATACGGCTGCTAGAATCCTGACTAGAACCCAAAAATGTGATCATATTACTCCAGTGCTAGCCTCCCTACACTGGCTTCCTGTCAAGGCAAGGGCTGATTTCAAGGTTTTACTGCTAACCTACCAAAGCATTACATTGTCTTGCTCCTACCTATCTCTCTGATTTGGTCCTGCCGTACATACCTACACGTACGCTACGGTCACAAGACGCAGGCCTCCTAATTGTCCCTAGAATTTCTAAGCAAACAGCTGGAGGCAGGGCTTTCTCCTATAGAGCTCCATTTTTATGGAATTGTCTGCCTACCCATGTAAGAGACGCAAACTCAGTCTCAACCTTTAAGTCTTTACTGAAGACTCATCTCTTCAGTGGGTCATGTGATTGAGTGTAGTCTGGCCCAGGAGTGGGAAGGTGAACGGAAAGGCTCTGGAGCAACGAACCGCCCTTGCTGTCTCTGCCTGGCCGGTTCCCCTCTTTCCACTGGGATGCTCTGCCTCTAACCCTATTACAGGGGCTGAGTCACTGGCTTACTGGGGCTCTTTCATACCGTCCCTAGGAGGGGTGCGTCACTTGAGTGGGTTGAGTCACTGATGTGATCTTCCTGTCTGGGTTGCCCCCCCCCCCCTTGGGTTGTGCCGTGGCGGAGATCTTTGTGGGCTATACTCGGCCTTGTCTCAGGATGGTAAGTTGGTGGTTGAAGATATTCCTCTAGTGGTGTGGGGGCTGTGCTTTGGCAAAGTGGGTGGGGTTATATCCTTCCTGTTTGGCCCTGTCCGGGGGTGTCCTCGGATGGGGCCACAGTGTCTCCTGACCCCTCCTGTCTCAGCCTCCAGTATTTATGCTGCAGTAGTTTGTGTCGGGGGGCTAGGGTCAGTCTGTTATATCTGGAGTACTTCTCCTGTCTTATTCGGTGTCCTGTGTGGATTTAAGTGTGCTCTCTCTAATTCTCTCTTTCTCTCTTTCTTTCTCTCTCTCGGAGGACCTGAGCCCTAGGACCATGCCTCAGGACTACCTGACATGATGACTTGCTGTCCCCAGTCCACCTGGCCGTGCTGCTGCTCCAGTTTCAACTGTTCTGCCTTATTATTATTTGACCATGCTGGTCATTTATGAACATTTGAACATCTTGGCCATGTTCTGTTCTAATCTCCACCCGGCACAGCCAGAAGAGGACTGGCCACCCCACATAGCCTGGTTCCTCTCTAGGTTTCTTCCTAGGTTTTGGCCTTTCTAGGGAGTTTTTCCTAGCCACCGTGCTTCTACACCTGCATTGCTTGCTGTCTGGGGTTTTAGGCTGGGTTTCTGTACAGCACTTTGAGATATCAGCTGATGTACGAAGGGCTATATAAATCAATTTGATTTGATTTGGTCTCTAGACCAGAGAGCAGTTTGCGTTTACATTTACATGTCGGTCATTTAGCCAACATTCTTATCCAGAGCGACTAACAGGCAGTTTGTTTTTGAGCTCTGAATATATCATGCTCCATGACCTCTGGTCTCACTGTATTCTGTCTGTCTGTCTTCACCCAGGCTTCCTGCAGTTTAATGGGAGCTGTGGAAGTCTCCGTAGCAGTGGGGGCAAAGGTCTGGCACGCTAAGGACAACTGTGGAGGAACACAACCACCGCAACCGCAGCCATGGATGACCTGGCTAATGACTCTGCTGTGCGGCCGCTGCTGTCGGAGGCACGTCTCATCTACGCCATCACCGTGCCCCTGTCCACCGCCATCATCCTGGCCAACCTGGTCATCATCCTGGGCATCTCCTGTAACCGTCAGCTCTACAACACCCCAAACTACTTCTTCCTGAGCCTGCTAGTGGCTGACCTGTGTACGGGCGTGGCCCTACCGTTCATCCCCTGGATGGGACTCAACCGTCCACTGAGTTTTAGCTCCTGTCTCCTGGTTCATATTTTTCCTAATTTCTTGTTCCTGGCGTTCCTGTTTAACCTGGTGATAGTTCATTATGAGAGATACATGTGCATCATGAGTCCGTTACATTATAGTAGCTTCTGGGTTCACCGCCACTTCCCGCTGGTGCTGCTCGCCGTGTGGGTGCCGCCACTGCTCTACGCCTCCCTGCCCGCCTTCGGCTGGAACAACCGGGCCGGCCCAGGGTGGAACGGCTGCTGCTCGTTTAACGACACGGGCACGCTGGGTGCGCCGGTGAACTGTTCCACCGTGGTGGTAGCGGCGCCGGGCGGCTCCGAATGCTGTTCTTACAGACGGGTCTTCCCCAACGCCTTCATCTACCTTGAGGTGTACGGGCTGCTGGCGCCTGCCATCCTGTCCATCGCGGGCATGACGGGACGTGTGCTGTGGATCACCCGGGGCCAGATGAAGGACATCTGCCGGCTGCACCGCTCCGTGGCGACCAGGGGGGGCGGTCAGGCCTCGGAACGGGAGCAGCGGCTCAACCTCCGCTACACGCGGTGCGTGGCTGCCGTGTCGCTGACCTTCCTGGCCTGCTGGGTGCCCTACATCATCTACATACACGTCTCCGTGGTGTTTCTGCTCAGCAAGGAGATGCGCGGGAACTCCACCACACACATCGTGCTGTCGTGCACAGGGATCGGGAGCATGGCAGTGATGCCGCTGGTCCTGGGGCTGGCCAACAGGCAGTACACGGACCCGGTGAGGAAACTCCTCCATAAACTCCGAGACAGATGGAGGAGGAGACAGGATTCTGAGGATATGGCTCTCTGAGTAGCTAGGACAGGACTGCTCTCACTTTGGGGATGGACGTGTGGGATTATAAATGGGGATTATAGCATATGGATGATGAAGCATTCTCTACTCCTGGATGAGGGCAGTGGCGCCCCGAGTCTGTGGACTCTAGCTGTAAGGGAGTAGCAGAAAGACCCCATTCGAGGTGCAGGACTGGTAGGGTTGCCCCACCTCTCCCATGTCTGTCAGTTTATAGTCACAGCATGTGTGACTCTTGCCATTGGGGCCATTGAGCGCGTTATGTTTAAATCCATCAGTATACATGTGTACACTACTTGGGTAGTCATAATAAATTCAAAACAATCACTGTAAAAGTCACCAATCTTTCTATTTTTCAAGTTGATTGAATCCATTTGAGAGAAACAGAATGTTATGAATTATCAACAGAGACGTCTATGATGATGAACTGGGCTCATTTGGATATGAAAGAGCAGATGGGACGAATTAAGATGGATCTAAATGACTACTCCATCAATCACTACAGCATCTCATCTCCTCCCCCTCTCGTTCTCTCTCTCCCTCTTTCTCTCTCCCTCCCTCTCTCTCTTTCTCCCCCCCTCTATCTTTCTCTCTCTCCCGGTCTCTCTCTTTCCCAACTCTCTCTCCCTCTCTCTCTCCCTCCATTCCTCCCTCTACTTATCTTTCTCTCTCTCTCCCTCTCTCTCTCCCTCCATCCCTCCCTCTACCTATCTTTCTCTCTCTCCCCCTCTCTCTCTCTCTCTCTTTCCCTCCATCCCTTCCTCTACCTATCTTTCTTTCTCTCTCTCCCCCTCCATCCCTCCCTCTACCTATCTTTCTTTCTCTCTCTCCCCCTCCATCCCTCCCTCTACCTATCTCTCTTTCTCTCTCTCTCTTTCCCATATCTGTCTCCTTTCTCTCTCTCTCTCCCTGCATCCCCGCCTCTACCTATCTTTCTCTCTCTCTCTCTCTCTCTCTCTCTCTCTCTCTTTTTCTCTCTCCCTCTCTCTCTCCCTGCATCCCTCCCTCTACCTATCTTTCTCTTTCTCTCTCTCTCTTTCTCTCTCTCCCTCTCTCTCTCCCTCCATCCCTCCCTCTACCTATCTTTCTCTCTCTCCCTCTCTCTCTCCCTCCATCCCTCCCTCTACCTATCTTTCTCTCTCTCCCTCTCTCTCCCTGCATCTCTCCCTGTACCTATCTCTCTCTCTCTCTCTCCCTGCATCTCTCCCTCTACCTATCTCTCTCTCACTCTCACACACACACTTTCTCTCCCTCCATAGTCTTTCTCTGGTGCTGGTATGTGCTCTGAACAGGGGAGAGAGGGGTGTGCTCTGTGCTCCTCCGCAGTCCAAAATACATCTGGAACACAGGGGAGTGATTAGACCTCTGAGATTCTAATATTTAGATCACATTTGAAAAGAGCCAGACAGGAACTGAAGTTCTTTAGGTTACACCATATCTGGGAAGATGATCGTCTTTCCAAAATTGAAATGAAAACAAGAATGGTTCTTTCATTGTCTGCTTATTTGTAAGTCTGTATTAGTGTGCTAAGAATCCTTGAAGGAAGACTGTTTTATCTACTGCTTTCTAATAGCCCTCAAACAGGGTTGGTCATATTCACAGTTTAATGTGCAAAGTTTATAACGCTACTTTATTGCCTACTCGGCAAATCAAGTATACATTTTCTATGTCTTTGTTGAAACTATAACTCGTGCATATGGGGAAAACAAGAGAACTTCAGTGTGACTATTCACACTAACTATTTGACGTGTACACATCTTTTCAAATAGACTAGAGGGTGAGAGAGAGTTAAGTCCGGGTAAGAGCCAGCCATGAGTAACTATAAAAGGTCTGAATTTTTACATGACGTTGAGAGAGACAGATTATTAACATGGGGTCAGAATTTTTTAAGTACAATACTGTGCCTGTGTGTATGTCTTTTTGTTAGTGTGTGTTGCATTTGTCTGAGTGTGTGTGCTAGAGAGGGAGGAGTGATGGAGTGAAATATGGTAAGTGACCGGGCAGTCTCCCAGACATCCTGCTCTCCATCATATCCCTATCTCATCATCAGCTGGTGTTCCCAACAAGCCTCTCTCTCTTTCTTTCTTTGTCTCTTTCTGTCTCTCTGTGTCTCTGTCTCTCTGTGTCTCTCTCTGTGTGTCTCTCTCTGTGTGTCGCTCTCTCTCTGTGTGGCTCTCTCTCTGTGTCGCTCTCTCTCTGTGTCACTCTCTCTCTCTCTCGGTCGCTCTGTCTCTCTCTCTCTCTCTGTGTGTGTTTCTCTCTTTCTTTCTTTCACTCTCTTATCTCCATCCACCCAGAACAGTCTGTATACCACATGGAACTACAGTCTTTACTTTAAACACTAAATGAGAAAGGGTCCTCATGCTAGTGTTTAACATGACCGTTGTCAAATTAGACAGTTGTGTTTATCATGACCGTTGTCAAATTAGACAGTTGTGTTTATCATGACCGTTGTCAAATTAGACAGTTGTGTTTAACATGACCGTTGTCAAATTAGACAGTTGTGTTTATCATGACCGTTGTCAAATTAGACAGTTGTGTTTATCATGACCGTTGTCAAATTAGACAGTTGTGTTTATCATGACCGTTGTCAAATTAGACAGTTGTGTTTATCATGACCGTTGTCAAATTAGACAGTTGTGTTTATCATGACCGTTGTCAAATTAGACAGTTGTGTTTATCATGACCGTTGTCAAATTAGACAGTTGTGTTTATCATGACCGTTGTCAAATTAGACAGTTGTGTTTATCATGACCGTTGTCAAATTAGACAGTTGTGTTTATCATGACCGTTGTCAAATTAGACAGTTGTGTTTAACATGACCGTTGTCAAATTAGACAGTTGTGTTTATCATGACCGTTGTCAAATTAGACAGTTGTGTTTATCATGACCGTTGTCAAATTAGACAGTTGTGTTTATCATGACCGTTGTCAAATTAGACAGTTGTGTTTATCATGACCGTTGTCAAATTAGACAGTTGTGTTTAACATGACCGTTGTCAAATTAGACAGTTGTGTTTATCATGACCGTTGTCAAATTAGACAGTTGTGTTTATCATGACCGTTGTCAAATTAGACAGTTGTGTTTATCATGACCGTTGTCAAATTAGACAGTTGTGTTTATCATGACCGTTGTCAAATTAGACAGTTGTGTTTATCATGACCGTTGTCAAATTAGACAGTTGTGTTTATCATGACCGTTGTCAAATTAGACAGTTGTGTTTATCATGACCGTTGTCAAATTAGACAGTTGTGTTTATCATGACCGTTGTCAAATTAGACAGTTGTGTTTAACATGACCGTTGTCAAATTAGACAGTTGTGTTTATCATGACCGTTGTCAAATTAGACAGTTGTGTTTAACATGACCGTTGTCAAATTAGACAGTTGTGTTTAACATGACCGTTGTCAAATTAGACAGTTGTGTTTATCATGACCGTTGTCAAAATAAAAAGTTGTTTTCATCAAAAGGAGATACTGAATGTAAGTACTTATATGACAACAGTGGTGGTCCCGGGGTTCTAGGAAGTGTATCTCTGTCTGTGTGGTGACAATAGGCCCATGTATATGACAACAGTGGTGGTCCCGGGGTTCTAGGAAGTGTATCTCTGTCTGTGTGGTGACTATAGGCCCATGTATTCCTTGAGTTCAGGGCTGAGTTGTATCGGGTGACAGACATACTCCTTAAACAAACCCTACACATATTTGGTTCCTTAATATTTTCTCTTTATTTTGGACCTGGTTCAGTGACATTCAAGCTTTGGAGGACATGGCCTTCCCAGTCACACGAGCACAAGAGAGCACAGATAAATTGTCCCACCACAAACGTAATGAAAAAGAGCACAGGACACATTTTGTAAGAGCTCCTGTTACTGTTGCACATGGTCTTCGAACTGCAGTTGAAAACAAAGTTTGTAAATTTAACACCGTAGCTTATTAAACAATGACCTTAACGTAAAACAAAAGACTCAGCAAGGTTTTTTAGATGGAAAAGAGACAGAGAAAGAAGAACAACACCGTGTTACTATAGCGACAGCAGAGTGACGGTGGGCTTGGTTAATTGTCGGAGTAGTGTAAGCTCTTGGACATGACCCTGCCCGCCTCCACCTCAATTCTGATCAGCAGACGCTTCCTGGGGCTGGTTGGGGGGCCACCGGCATCTAATGGGAGGGGCTTCAGAGTCAGGAGGGGCTTCGAAGGCAAATCAATGTCTGCGTGTAAGCAAGAACTGGGATTGGTCGGTTTGTTTTAGTAATCTGAGCAAAAGAGATATGATTTGATTTTAGTAGGACACACACAGATCATGACACAACACAGGTCACAGTTCCTTCCTATCGGATCTTTCTCTTCTTACTCACCCTTCTACACATTTACTGAGGATGGGAAAGAACTACTCGGCAGTGGTGTAAATTACTTAAGTAAAAATACTTTTAAGTACTACTTAATTAGTTGTTTGGGGTATCTGTACTTTACTATTTCTATTTTTTTTTTTACAACTTTTACATTTACTCCACTACATTCCTAAAGAAAATAATGTACTTTTTACATTTACTCCACTACATTCCTAAAGAAAATAATGTACTTTTTACATTTTCCCTGACACCCAAAAGTATTTGTTCCGTGTTTAATGCTTAGCAGGACAGGAAAATTGTCTAATTCACGGACTTCACAAGAGGACATCCCTGGTCATCCCTACTGCCTCTGATCTGGCGGACTCACTAAACACACATGCTTTGTTTGTAAATGATGTCTGAGTGTTGGAGTGTGCGTCTGGCTATCCATACATTTTAAAAACAAGAAAATCGTGTTGTCTGGTTTGCTTAATATAAGGAATTTTAAATGATTTATACTTTTACTATTGATACTTAAGTACACTTAAAACCAAATACTTTAACATTTTTACTCAAGTAGTGTTTTACTGGGTGATGTTTACTTTTACTTTAGTTATTTTCTTTTAAGGTATCTTTACTTTGACTCAAGTATGACAATTGGGTTCTTTATCCACCACTGCTACTCTGAAGAGGAAAGTATCATGTAGATGCTACCTAGAGGGTCTAAGGTTAAATAAACTAATGAAGAAGAGGGTGAATCACTGGAGGGAATAAGAAGAGCTTTTACCTTGATGACGTATATGGTCATTCATTCTGAAATGACAGAGAGAATACGGGCTAAGTATAGGCAGGATATCTCTCTCTCTCTCTCACTCTCACTCTCACACACACACACACACACACACACACACACACACACACAGAGCAGTCACACACACACACACAACCCCCCTACATCCCCTGTCACTTCACACACTTCCCTCCTCCGGTCCTCCCCTGTGTCACTCACCTAATCTCCTCTCCCTCCAGTAGCTTCCTGTAGGTGGCGATCTCGATGTCCAGGGCCAGTTTGAGGTTCATCAGTTCCTGGTACTCCCTGACCTGACGGGCCATGTCCTGCTTGGCCCTGCGGAGAGCGTCTTCCAGCGCAACAATATTATCCCTGGCCTGCTCCAACGCATTCTGCTCATCCACCTCCACATCCTCAATGTCCTTCTCAACAACTATTTTCTGAACAGGGGAAGAGAGGGAGGGTCAGAGGAAAAGGGTCGGAGGGAGAGGGTCAGGGAGAGAGGGTCAGAGAGAGGGGGGAGGGGGGTCAGAGGGAGAGTGGGAGAGAGAGGGGTAAAGGGAGGGGGGACAGTGTGTGTGTGTGTGTGTGTGTATGCGTGCAAGAGCGTTTCACCTGCTTCTTGAGGGTCTCCAGCTCTGCCTTCAGTCTCTGTATTAGACGAAGCATGTCAGCAATCTCCTTCTTCACATTGCGTACATCCTGCTCATACTGCTCTGCTGTCAGCACTATGTCATCCATCTGAGAGGGGGAGGGAGGGAGAGAGAGGGAGGAGAGGGGAAGGAGGGAGAAAGAGAGAGGGAGGAGAGGGGAGCGAGGGAGAGAGAGGGAGGAGAGGGGAGGGAGGGAGAAAGAGAGAGGGAGGAGAGGGGAGGGAGGGAGGGAGAAAGAGAGAGAGGGGAGGGAGGGAGAAAGAGAGAGGGAGGAGAGGGGAGGGAGGGAGAAAGAGAGAGGGGGAGAAAGAGGGAGGGAGGGAGGGAGAAAGAGAGAGGGAGGAGAGGGGAGGGAGGGAGAAAGAGAGAGGGAGGAGAGGGGAGGGAGGGAGAAAGAGAGAGGGGGGAGAGGGGAGGGAAGGAGAAAGAGAGAGGGAGGAGAGGGGAGGGAGGGAGAAAGAGAGAGGGGGAGAAAGAGGGAGGGAGGGAGAAAGAGAGAGGGAGGAGAGGGGAGGGAGGGAGAAAGAGAGAGGGAGGAGAGGGGAGGGAGGGAGAAAGAGAGAGGGGGAGAAAGAGGGAGGGAGGAGAGGGGAGGGAGGGAGAAAGAGAGAGGGGGAGAAAGAGGGAGGGAGGAGAGGGGAGGGAGGGAGGGAGAAAGAGAGAGGGGGAGAAAGAGGGAGGGAGGGAGGGGAGAAAGGATCGAGGGGAATCAGTGAACATATTTAAGATCACGTACACATCACTCTTGTTGCATCGTCAACATCATTTACTGTGATACATAATGTTGGTGTGTGTGGCTCTGATGTGTAACTGTGATTAAGTTGCAAAACAAAAGTTATTATTTTTGTTTATTTATTTTTACCCCTTTTTCTCCCCAATTTCGTGGTATCCAATTGTTTTAGTAGCTACTATCTTGTCTCATCGCTACAACTCCTGTACGGTCTCGGGAGAGACGAAGGTTGAAAGTCATGCATCCTCGATACACAACCCAACCAAGCCGCACTGCTTCTTAACACAGTGCGCATCCAACCCGGAAGCCAGCTGCACCAATGTGTCGGAGGAAACACCGTGCACCTGGCAACCTTGGTTAGCGCGCACTGCGCCCGGCCCGCCACAGGAGTCGCTGGTGCGCGATGAGACAATGACATCCCTACCAGCCAAGCCCTCCCTAACCCGGACAACGCTAGGCCAATTGTGCATCGCCCCACGGACCTCCCGGTCGCAGCCGGTTACGACAGAGCCTGGGCTCCGATGGCACAGAGTCTCCGATGGCACAGCTGGCGCTGCAGTACAGCGCCCTTAACCACTGCGCCACCCGGGAGGCCACAAAAGTTATTCTTGACGGACAATAGATACCACTCACCACCACTCACCCCACCACTATTCACCACTCACCCCAACCACCACTCACCCTCACCACCACCACTCACCCCAACCACCACTCACCCTCACCACCACCACCACTCACCCCAACCACCACTCACCACTCACCCCAACCACCACTCACCCTCACCACCACCACTCACCCCAACCACCACTCACCACTCACCCCAACCACCACTCACCACTCACCACCACCACTCACCACTCACCCCAATCACCACTCACCCCAATCACCACTCACCACTCACCACCACCACCCACTCCTCACCACCACACATCCCCACCACTCCTCACCAGTCACCCCCACCACCAGTCACCCACACCACTCCTCACCACTCATCCACACCACTCCTCACCACTCACCACTCACCCCCACCACCCCTCACCACCACTCACCAACAGCGGTTGAGAGCGTTGGGCCAGTTACCGAAAGGTCGCTGGTTCAAATCCCAGAGCCGACCAGGTGAAAAATCTGTCAATGTGCCCTTGAGCAAGGCATTGAACCTTGGCATTGAACCCTGTAAGTCTCTCTGAATTAGAGTGTCTGCTAAATGACCTAAAATATAAAAAATCCTCACCTTTTTCTGGTTCCACAGCTCTGCCTCCTCTCTGGCACGGGAGGCCATGTCCGCGTACTGTTTCTTGACGCTGTCGATGATCTCGTCCATGTCTAGAGATCTCATGTTGCTCTCCTTCACGACCACCGTCTCATTCTGAATATGAGACTCCAGCTCCTTCAGCTCCTGTCACACCACAGCCAGGACAACAATACTACATTAGAGAAGGAGATCTGGGCCTCCCGAGTGGCGCACTGGTCTAAGGCACTGCATTGCAATGCTAGCTGTGCCTCTAGAGATCCTGGCTCGAGTCCAGGCTCTGTCCAGGCTCGGGATCGGGAGAGCCATGGGGCGGCGCACAATTTGGGGAGGGTTTGGCTGGCAGGGATGTTCTTGTCCTATCGCGCACTAGCAAGTCTTGTGGCGGGCTGGGCGCAATGCACGGGGTCACGGTCGCCAGGTGTACGGTGTTTCCTTCGACACATTGGTGCGGCTGGCTTCCGGGTTAAGTGGGCATTGTGTCAAGAAGCAGTGCGGCTTGGTTGGGTCGTGTTTCGGAGGACGCACGGCTCTCAACCTTTGCCTCTTCCGAGTCCAAACGGGAGTTGCAGCAATGGGACAAGACTGTAACTACCAATTGGATACCACGAAATTGGGGAGAAAAAGGGGTAAAGAGAAGGCGATCTGGGCTGCGTCTCATTCCAGGTAACGGCCTCCTTCGCTCTGCCCTAGTTGGCAGATTTGAGATGGTTTGTGCACTGGTTAGGTGTAAGTTGCAATAGTTCCACACAGCGCCATGCAGTAAAGAGAGTTTGGCAAACTTTTACACTGGGCGCCATGTTAGCTATATATGGTTCTGGTTCCACCTAGCCTCTGATTGGCCGATGGGTGTGTCAGTCAGCCTACCTCCTCATAGCCCCGCCTCAGGAAGTCCAGTTCTCCCATCAGGTCCTCCAGTTCCAGAGCCAGATCCACGGCTGCCAGGTGGCCCTTATCCACATCCTTCTTGTTGATCACAAAGTCATTCTCCAGATCCGACTTCTTCTGGATCTCATCCTGGTACCTGGAGGACCACAGAGTGGATAATGAAGAGGACGTTGTTTTGATAGGTTACATTTGAGTCATTTAGCAGACGCTCTTATCCAGAGCGACTTACAGGAGAAATTAGGGTTAAGTTCCTTGCTCAAGGGCACAGATAGATTTTTCACCTAATTGGCTTGGAGATTCAAACCAGCAACCTTTTGGTTACAGGCCCAATGCTCTTAACCTCTAGGCTACCTGCCGCCCAGGTCTGATATGACTGAGATGGGAGCTCAGGTGAGTGCACACACCTGCGCGCACGACACACCACACCACGGCACGACACAACACACCACAACCAAGACACAACACACCACGACACACCACACCACACGCATCCTCAAACCCCTTTGACTGACATGTCAATTTATCATCCTACTGTCAGACCATCTGCAGCTTTGTTTCCCTCTCACCCCCACAAGTCAGACAGACACCCTAGCATAGCATTCCTGTGTTGAGCTGATCCAGACTGGGTAAGAGCCCAGGATGGATGGGATGAATGGGCCCAGGTCCCTAAAAGTTCCACATTTTCTCCACTCTCAGAGCCATGTCTGTGGGTACTGTGTAACACAGAGGTCCATGGTTAGGGGGTAGAGTGGAGTAGAGTGGAGGGGCTGGGGAGTGTACACTGACTACAGTACATTTACCTCCCCCCACAGACATAGTGCAGGGCACACCAGAGCTCCCCTGTATATACTTAACTAAACCCAGTGGACAGAGGCTTATGTAAGCATAAAGAATTAGCACCTCCAACTCTTGAGGCCTGGGGACCCAGGTGGAAAAATGCTCCGTAGCCTAGCGTGAGAAAACGCTGTTTGTCACTTTAGACTGATGAGGTTCCTGTTGTGGACTGTGGCATTTCCTGTAGGCCTGGTGACCTGTACAATATCTAAACTCTGATTTATATTATACCATTGACTGTCCTAGTTGTCTCCCTAGGCCTGCTTCACAGGAATCAGGTGTTGGGTGGTTTGTTAGGGCTTTCTGAAATGGTCGATACATTCATCATTTAGATCTATCTTTTGCAGTGCATGTTGTCCAATTCAAAGCCATTCTATTGTATTGCACTGTATTATTTTCTATTGTATTCCATTATATTCTGTTCTATTTGATTCTATTAACTCTTAACTACGAAAGGCTCTGTGAAGGCTCTGTGAAGGCTCTGTGAAGTCACTGTGAAGGCTCTGTGAAGTCACTGACTTGTTGCGTGTCTGGTCCACTTCGTCCTGGCAGCGGGCCAGCTCCTGCTTCAGTTTCTGTTTGTCCCGGGCCAGTTTCTGGATCTGCTGCTGCAACTCGTTGGCCAGCTGTTGGACCACAGCGTCCACGTTGCCTTGGTAGTCCTCCTGCTCCTTCAGGATCTTCAGACGCGTGTCCAGGACCTTGTTCTGCTGCTCCAGGTTTTGCACCTAAAGGGAGAGGGAGAGAGAGTATATTGGATCAGAAACTCAATCAAGGTTGTTGCATCTGAAACCAGTCAGAGTAAACTACAATGAGTTATAGAAGGAAACAATCTCCTATCCATTTTTATTCATGTCACTGGGGGATTGTGGGTTAAGATTTGTATGCCTCCACTTCTCTGCTAGCAGGAATTGAACAGATATTGAAAAAGTGACTCTACAACCTGTTAGTCTTGTGGGATGCCATTGTGTGTGTGTGTGTGCGTGTGCTTGTGTGCGTGCGTGTGCACATATGTGGAGCCTCAGTGATGAAGGGTCTCATTACACTAACTGGGCAACACCAGATCTGCCCACGGGTATACTTCCACTGTGTGGGTGGCAGCAACATGCATTAGGTTTACACCCAGACTCTCATGGCCGTTAAATATAGAACCAATGTGTGATTCACTACAACATACTCACATTATAGTCTGTTAACAACAAATAGGCCCCCACACTCACAAATGTAACCCAACAAAAATATGATATAATATTGACTAAATCCAAGTCCAAAAATCTATATAAGAAAATAGATTTGGAAAATTTGCAAGAGATGAAAAACAATTCCATTTTGAAATGGCATTCTGTTATTGGCCACAAGGTGGCACCTTATGGCGTTTTCAACGGCTATGATCGATGGAGAGAGAGAGAATGAAAGAGAGAGAGAGAGGGAGAGAGAGAGAGAGAAGAGAGAATGAAAGAGAGAGAGAGAGGGAGAGAGAGAGAGAGAAGAGAGAATGAAAGAGAGAGAGAGAGGGAGAGAGAGAGGCTCAGAACGCGGAGCAGAGAGCAGGAGACTCTATGTCTGGCACGTTTTCTTTACAGCTGTGAGTGATGGTGATGAGACTGCTAGAGCACCTCTCTCTGGGTAGGATGTTATGGCTACATAAACCCCGCTGCTGGGATGATTACAGAGGCTCTTATTTTAGTGAAGGTAGGCTTCTAATTATGTAAAGGTGGTAATGAAGTATAATGACAGTTAAGTAGAATGTATAAAAATGTAGGCCTGTAGATAATTAGAAATATACATTTGTTTTATCTCAAGATGTGTTTTGGGTCTATCTAATGCATAAATTAAGCATCAAATCAAATATCATATGGCTGAAATAATTATGTAGGATTGCCATACATGTGTTTCTCTATTACCAGCAGACTTCAGACAGACCTATTGCATCAATGTATTGATTTTGTAAAATGATCAATCCAATCAATAATAATAACAACAGAATAATAAAATAACACACCTTGTCAATGAACGCTATAAACTTGTCGTTGAGTCCAACCATCTGGTCCTTCTCCTGGCTCTTGGCTGACTGGTCCTTCGGGTCCACCTTGGGGTTGTTGGGCTCTAGAAGGTCCTTGTTAGTGGCGACGTTCGGGTAGCTTTTGGGCTTGTTACCCGAGGGAGTGTCGGACTGGCTGCTGTATCCGCCTGGTTTGGACATCTTGTCTTTGTGTTCTTGTCAGAATGACAGAGAGAAGGAGTCTCAAGTATCACACTCACGAGTTTAGGGAAAGGCACCTCTTCTCAGGTTATCACCCGATTTTAATGTGGGCAAGGACCAACCCTCCCCACTCAGGTGTCCGCCTCTGTCCAATCAGCTGAGGTGGAACTCTAAATTTCATAGTAAAAACAACAAAGCCACAAAGGAAAACTTGAATGTTTACTCTAAAGCTGTTTGCCCGGGGGTGTGCTGGACGTACTACAGCCAATCGTATCTTTGGGGCCAGTGTCAGGTGTTGAGCAGTGGTATAACAACAGCAGTCCCTCGCATCTCTCAATCACTACCTGTACAGGTGACTATCGGTTCCACACTGCCTCTCTATTTTCTTTCTCAACTACTGCCATGTCTAGGAACAGTGCCTTCAGCATGTTCGGTGGGGCCGGGGGAAGAGGCTCCAGGGTGTCTGTGGCCAGTCTGGAGGGGCTACGGAACGCGATGCGCTCTGACCCGGAGAATTCGAAGGAGGTCTCTCCTGCCCCCGGGCCCGCCCCGGATGATAAGAAGACCATGAAGGGTCTCAACGACCGTCTGTCCGGCTACCTGGGCAGGGTGAGGAACCTGGAGGAAGCCAACAAAGATCTGCAGGACCAGATTCAGGACATCTTGGACAAGAGAGGAGACCCCAACGGCCGCGACTGGGATGTGGTTGAGAAACCATTGAATGACCTCAGGAAGAAGGTGATTTTTCACTCAGTTAATTATTTAATATGATTAATTAGACTGATTTATTCCGCATTTTTTCCCATTAAATGATCAATGTACAGTACTGTATGTCTATGTCAACTGAGCTTATTCACCTGATAGTCACTTGATCTCTGTCTGTGAATCCTTTGGTGTGTTTACTGGATTCTCAATAACTGGCCCATGTTCTCTCGGTTTCAGCTCCGTGACATGACCATGGATAATGCACGTTTGTTACTGCAAATGGACAACACCAAACTGGCCAATGATGACTTCAAAAACAAGTGAGACATGACATGCTATCACCTGGAGATGTATTTAAAGTACTTAGTAGTACCTTCAATTCATTACAACAAAATAGGACAAAAATACACAAAATAAAATGTATATTATTGGATTATTATTATTATGACATTCTAATAAAAAATAATAATATAATAATATGGTGCTCATTTACATGTAGCAGTCTTTGCTAAAACCCAATGTTGCTTTTTACATTGTATGGTGCTAAGAGGTACTGATACATGCTCCTGTCATCTCCTCTGCAGGCTGGACAACGAGAAGCAGGCCAGGAAGACTGTGGAGAAGGACCTGATTGGTCTGAAGAAGGTGATGGACGACATCAACCTGAACCGCATGCAGCTGGAGAGCCAGATCGAGTCTGTGAAGGAAGAGCTCGCCTTCCTCAAGAAGGACCATAAGGATGTAAGGGCACACACTCATTCCCCCACTGTTCCCGGAACAGTTTTGAGATTTACCTCATAATGGTTAGGTTTATAACTGGGGAATGGGAGAGATGATCCTAGAGCAGATTTTACTTGAAATAGCCCATAACAACTATTGTATTCTCCCCTGCGGCATGCAGGACGTTGATGAGCTGCGTAAGAAGATCAAGGACTCCAACGTCCTCGTGGAGTTTGACTCCCAGGACAACAACCTGAGTGACACACTCAACAAGATCCGCTCCCAGTACGAGAAACTGGCCAAGAAGAACCTCAAGGATACCGACGACTGGTACCAGAGCAAGGTATGAAGATTTACTTCCTTATCAATGAACCGCACTATAGTAGTTTGTTTGATCATTAATTATCTAATTCCTTCGCTTGTTTGTTTGTTCATTCCTTAATTCATTAATCTCTCTCTCTCTCTCTCTCTCTCTCTCTCTCTCTCTCTCTCTCTCTCTCTCTCTCTCTCTCTCTCTCTCTCTCTCTCTCTCTCTAATTCCATTTCCTTTATTGGCATGACGTAACAATGTACATAGTGCCAAAGATTTACAATTTTAGCATAATTCAATTAATAATAATCAATATTGTCAAGGGGACAGCAGTAACTACAATAATCAAGGGTCAAAATAACCTTAACAACATTGTACAATTACAATAACAATAAGCATATGTTGGTATGTCAGACACTGACTCATCTTACGGCAGGCAGCAATGTACTGTAGTGCGCTGCCAACCCATAGCTCTCTGCGTCCTCCCCCAACAGGACGGGCAGCCTATTCTCATCAGAGAGGTCTTTGAAACCTTGAATAAGGGTTTCAAATTGGGGAAAAGGGCACTCTCTAATTGTTTTATATTTTTTGACAATTTGTCAGGAAATGCAGCTCTGTCTCAGGTTCTCCTGTGGTGCCGTGGTTGCACAGCCTTTCCTCTACACGGAGCCAGGTTTTCCTGGGTCTACCCTTCTCAATGGCAAGGCTGTGGAGGCTAACACCAGGGGCTGAGGATTTCTATAGAATAGTGGCCAATTTGTCGATTTAAATATTGAAGAGCGCAGGGCTCAGATTGCAACCCTGGCGAAGGACCCCCCCCCTGTTTAAAGAATAAAGTTATTTTCTGGCCAATTTTGAATCTCAATGTATTACCAGTATACATTGAACTAATTATGTAATATGTTTTACCCATTACACCACTTTCAATAACTTTGTAGAACAGTCCTGTATGCCAAATAGAATCAAATGCTTTTTGGAAGTCGATAAAGCAAGCGTATATTTTGGTGGACATGTTTATCTATCAGGGTGTAAATATGATCGGTCGTGCGATGTTTTGGTATAAATCCAATTTGGCTTTTACTCAAGACATTGTGCTTATTAAGGAAGTTTAGAACTCTTACATTTATAATACTACAGAAAACCTTCCCAGTTTACTGTTTAATACAAATGCCTCTGTAATTGTTAGGGTCAAATTTCCTATAGATTTGGGTTATGAGTCCTTGATTCCAAATGTCAGGGAAATAACCTACACTCAGGATCAAATTAAACAGTTTTAATATAGCCAGTTGACAGTTTGCACTGGTGAGTTTGAGCATCTCATTTAGGATGCCATCAGGTCCACATGCTTTTTAAATTTGAGGGCCTGAAGATTCTTATACAGCTCCTAGTCAGTAATAGTTTAGTTTCTTATACAGCTCCTGGTCAGTAATAGTTTAGATTCTTATACAGCTCCTAGTCAGTAATTGGGGAGTCCAATGGATTTTGATTGTCCTTTATAGCTTTTTCTAATCCATTCAAATTCTCATGAATTTGGTGTTGTTCTGCATTTGCATGAATTTGAACGATGTTGTAGAATGTTTTAAAATGGGTTGTCCATATGTAACAGTATAACTTTAGACCGTCCCCTCGCCCATACCCGGGCGCGAACCAGGGACCCTCTGCACACATCAACAACAGTCACCCACGAAGCATCGTTACCCATAGCTCCACAAAAGCCGAGGCTCTTGCAGAGCAAGGGGAACCACTACTTCAAGGTCTCAGAGCAAGTGACGTCACCGATTGAAACGCTATTTAGCGCGCACCACCGCTGACTAAGCTAGCCGTTTCACATCCGTTACACTTACCTGTATGTCACCATTTTGTATTGCTAATTCCTTAAATTTAAAAAAAAAAAAAAATTGTGGGGGGGGGGGGGGGTTCCAATTTTGCCAGAAGTTGTTTGTGTTTATGGACTCCTCAATTAGTGTCAGCATCTTGCTGTTGTACTGTGCTTTTTTGATTTTGAGTTCGGTTCTCTCTCTCTCTCTCTCTGACAGTTTGACAGCATCAAGGTAGAGGTGGTTGAGAATAATGAGGCTCTGCATTCAGGCAAGAATGAGCTCAAAGACCTGCGCAGACAGAGACACCTTCTGGAGATAGACATACAGTCTACAATGAGCATGGTAAAACATACCTACCTGCACCATCTCTCTCTCTCTCTCTCACATCACCTGACCAATGACATCACACACACCGGACAATACCCAACATCGGTAAGCCCCATACACAACCTATACTGTCCTACACGCTTAGAAAAAAGGGTTCAGCTATCCCCATAGGAGAACCACTATTGGTTCCAGGTAGAACCATTTTGTGGTCAATGTAGAACCCTCTTTATAAAGGGTTCTAAATGGAACCAAAAGGGTTCTACCTGCAACTGAAATAGTTCTTCAAAGGTGTCTCCTATGGGGACCGCCAGATAACACTAAATAGCACATTTTTATCTAAGAGTGTAGGTCAACTGTAAACTGGGTCAAGGTAAAGCTGACCATGCTAAACAGGGGTCAACTATGCACACACACATCCCTTAACCTACAGAGAATGCAACACCTCTATATAGGGATGTAACATAGCTGTGTTGTCGACACAAGAACCAGCCATCCTGGTTATTACATTGAACTCTGTCATTACAAACCAGACTGAACTTCATGACCTGTCATCAACATGGTCGCCACCTGGAACATATGTGAACTTGATTTATCAACAACAACTAATACAAAACAGTCCAACATCCGATAGCATTTCACAATGCCTTGCTGGGTGTCTTTATAGTCAGGAAATAAAAATAAAAATAGTGAGTTCAAATGGATTTGATTGGTCCCTGTGCCTGTCCGTCACATCTGCTCACAAATTGATGGGTCTCTTTCCTTGTCCGTCACAGGTCCACTCCCACGAGGAATCTCTGAAGGACATGGATGGGCGGTACAACCGTGAGATGACTCGCCTCAATAAGATCCTGCTGCAGTTGGAGGGAGAGCTGGTCCAAGTGAGGACGCAGGTGGAGAGGCATGTGGATGACTACCAGGAGCTGCTTCACGTCAAGATGAAGCTGGAAGCCGAGATCGAGAACTACCGCAGCCTAATGCACGACATCGCCCCCGACGACAGGTGAGCTAACGATGCACAAACCCAGAGGGAATGGAGGCTCAATACTCATGACTTGATGTGGGTTGTCATAGCCAGTATTCCCAGTTAGCCCATGGCTTATAATGAGGTACCTATACATAGGATCAAACAACATTCAGTTTATATAGGGTCTGTAGCACATTTGCAGTAAACCTGGTATTATATTTCAAGTTGCCGGTTAAGTGGTGTAATTTATCCTCTTCCCCAACAGCGTGGACTTTTCTTTAGAGCAGGCAGTGAATTGTGGTAAGTACTGGACATCGGCCCTACTGAACCATCTGATCTGATGTATAGGGAGAAGACACCAGGGAATCCAACATACCATTATATCACTGTCCATCTTAGATGTCTCACGGAACAATCAGTCACAGTCTAACATCACTCCAGATTGCTGTTCATTCTCAGTTATGGCTAGTATCACTCTGTCTGCACTACCTACCTATGTCACTGTATAACTAACTGCATGATGTCAAAGACAATGTTCTTAACATGTTGTAGACAGATACAATGGTATTCTGATTGTGAGTTGTTCCTTGTACGATTGTAAGACATTGAGTCATTGATTCATTTGATCCCAATGTTATGTGGATGTGTTGCAGAGGTGGTGTCTATTCGATTCATGCAAGCATCTGATTCAAGTAGGATGTGCAATTTGATTTGAACATGGCAATATACTATACATTGCTAACAATATACTATACATTCCCAATTCAAATTGTATGTCTACTTCTATTAGAGTCTGGTGGAACCGTCCTGATCACACAATAGCTCACATTCTGATTTAGCTCACAGAAACAGAAACAGTGAGCTTAGCAATCAGGATGGTTCCACAAGGCTACTTCAATTCCTCAACTGAAAAACATCCTACAAAATGTTCAGACTGAGATCTTCTTCCTCTTCCCTGACTCCACATCAGAGCCGCCCCAGCCACCTAAGAAAGCCTTGATGAAGGATGAGGTTGATGGAAAGGAGGTCCCCAAAAAGACAGAAGCTGCGGCAACTCAGAAAAGTTTCCCTCCAATCCAAGAGGCCCCCAAAAAGAAGACCGAAGCCCCTGCAACTCAAGAGAGCCTCCCTAAAAAGACAGAGGCGTCTACAAAGGCAGCTAAGGCTAAGACACCAACAACCGAAGCAGGCACCAGCTGAGGATAAACCAAAGAAAGATTCCACCTCTTGTGTCTTCCTCCTCCGATGCAGACAATAATGACCATAAAGAGAAACCCACAAATAAGTCTGCCCCCTGAATCCCCCTCCTCACCTCAACCCCGATCCCTCTAGTCTTTTCTCTTTGTGTTTTGAAGCCCAGCATCGTAACTAATGATGTTGTGTACAGTTTGAAGTAGATTTGGTGTTATTCCACTGCGTTCTTTCTCAGATGTTTCTCTACAAAATAAATACGTTCAACACATTGTTCTTGACTCTGTATCATCAATGCCTTCCAGTTGTCTTGTTCAAGACATTGAAAATTGTTTTTATTACCAATAAGTTGTGTAATATTCCCTGGGTAGTAAGCGTAGTGTTGAAGTGGTGGGCCTACAGTGCCTTGCGAAAGTATTCGGCCCCCTTGAACTTTGCGACCTTTTGCCACATTTCAGGCTTCAGATATAAAACTGTATTTTTTTTGTGAAGAATCAACAACAAGTGGGACACAATCATGAAGTGGAATGACATTTATTGGATATTTCAAACTTTTTTAACGAATCAAAAACTGAAAAATTGGGCGTGCAAAATTATTCAGCCCCTTTACTTTCAGTGCAGCAAACTCTCTCCAGAAGTTCAGTGAGGATCTCTGAATGATCCAATGTTGACCTAAATGACTAATGATGATAAATACAATCCACCTGTGTGTAATCAAGTCTCCGTATAAATGCACCTGCACTGTGATAGTCTCAGAGGTCCGTTAAAAGCGCAGAGAGCATCATGAAGAACAAGGAACACACCAGGCATGTCCGAGATACTGTTGTGAAGAAGTTTAAAGCCGGATTTGGATACAAAAAGATTTCCCAAGCTTTAAACATCCCAAGGAGCACTGTGCAAGCAATAATATTGAAATGGAAGGAGTATCAGACCACTGCAAATCTACCAAGACCTGGCCGTCCCTCTAAACCTTCAGCTCATACAAGGAGAAGACTGATCAGAGATGCAGCCAAGAGGCCCATGATCACTCTGGATGAACTGCAGAGATCTACAGCTGAGGTGGGAGACTCTGTCCATAGGACAACAATCAGTCATATATTGCACAAATCTGGCCTTTATGGAAGAGTGGCAAGAAGAAAGCCATTTCTTAAAGATATCCATAAAAAGTGTTGTTTAAAGTTTGCCACAAGCCACCTGGGAGACACACCAAACATGTGGAAGAAGGTGCTCTGGTCAGATGAAACCAAAATTGAACTTTTTGGCAACAATGCAAAACGTTATGTTTGGCGTAAAAGCAACACAGCTGAACACACCATCCCCACTGTCAAACATGGTGGTGGCAGTATCATGGTTCGGGCCTGCTTTTCTTCAGCAGGGACAGGGAAGATGATTAAAATTGATGGGAAGATGGATGGAGCCAAATACAGGACCATTCAGGAAAAAAACCTGATGGAGTCTGCAAAAGACCTGAGACTGTGACGGAGATTTGTCTTCCAACAAGACAATGATCCAAAACATAAAGCAAAATCTACAATGGAATGGTTCAAAAATAAACATATCCAGGTGTTAGAATGGCCAAGTCAAAGTCCAGACCTGAATCCAATCGAGAATCTGTGGAAAGAACTGAAAACTGCTGTTCACAAATGCTCTCCATCCAACCTCACTGAGCTCGAGCTGTTTTGCAAGGAGGAATGGGAAAAAATGTCAGTCTCTCGATGTGCAAAACTGATAGAGACATACCCCAAGCGACTTACAGCTGTAATCGCAGCAAAAGGTGGCGCTACAAAGTATTAACTTAAGGGGGCTGAATAATTTTGCACGCCCAATTTTTCAGTTTTTGATTTGTTAAAAAAGTTTTAAATATCCAATAAATGTCGTTCCACTTCATGATTGTGTCCCACTTGTTGTTGATTCTTCACAAAAAAATACAGTTTTATATCTTTATGTTTGAAGCCTGAAATGTGGCAAAAGGTCGCAAAGTTCAAGGGGGCCGAATACTTTCGCAAGGCACTGTAAAACTGTTGGACTTAAAATAGGGGCTGTGTGTTGACTGTTCACCCACAGAAACATTGACACTGATCTGAGGAAGTGAGGACTGGAGTTCTGAGGAATTGGATCTAGATCAAACAGAGCTGTTTTCACAGAGAAGTTAAAGTGAAACCAAAGACAACAACAGTAAACATGTCGTCTCCCATGAATGACAACTATGGTTGATGACATGTAAGATCAGATTCTGTGAAACAAGGACTGGAGTTCTAATGAATTGTGACTATGGCATGAGGCCAGGTGTCAGCAGGTAGCCTAGTCAAGACAGACGTGTACAGCCATAACAGACATTTAGGTAACCTTTTCTGCTGCTTTTCAGACACGGTTGGTTCCCACCCTGAAGCACTACTTGTGTACTAATTAAAACTCTAAACAATTACAACACAGTCACTATTGGTCACTCTATTATGGATTACTCTTCTAAGATTTATTCATTACAGAATGTTGTCAGTTATTAAAGAGTATATTTGTTAACTGCAATGTAGAGATTTGTAGACCTAGATATCGCCAATCCTAAAAGCACACATAAAATAAACAATTCCAATTTATTTACATACAGTGCCTTGCGAAAGTATTCGGCCCCCTTGAACTTTGCGACCTTTTGCCACATTTCAGGCTTCAAACATAAAGATATAAAACTGTATTTTTTTGTGAAGAATCAACAACAAGTGGGACACAATCATGAAGTGGAATGACATTTATTGGATATTTCAAACTTTTTTAACGAATCAAAAACTGAAAAATTGGGCGTGCAAAATTATTCAGCCCCTTTACTTTCAGTGCAGCAAACTCTCTCCAGAAGTTCAGTGAGGATCTCTGAATGATCCAATGTTGACCTAAATGACTAATGATGATAAATACAATCCACCTGTGTGTAATCAAGTCTCCGTATAAATGCACCTGCACTGTGATAGTCTCAGAGGTCCGTTAAAAGCGCAGAGAGCATCATGAAGAACAAGGAACACACCAGGCATGTCCGAGATACTGTTGTGAAGAAGTTTAAAGCCGGATTTGGATACAAAAAGATTTCCCAAGCTTTAAACATCCCAAGGAGCACTGTGCAAGCAATAATATTGAAATGGAAGGAGTATCAGACCACTGCAAATCTACCAAGACCTGGCCGTCCCTCTAAACCTTCAGCTCATACAAGGAGAAGACTGATCAGAGATGCAGCCAAGAGGCCCATGATCACTCTGGATGAACTGCAGAGATCTACAGCTGAGGTGGGAGACTCTGTCCATAGGACAACAATCAGTCATATATTGCACAAATCTGGCCTTTATGGAAGAGTGGCAAGAAGAAAGCCATTTCTTAAAGATATCCATAAAAAGTGTTGTTTAAAGTTTGCCACAAGCCACCTGGGAGACACACCAAACATGTGGAAGAAGGTGCTCTGGTCAGATGAAACCAAAATTGAACTTTTTGGCAACAATGCAAAACGTTATGTTTGGCGTAAAAGCAACACAGCTGAACACACCATCCCCACTGTCAAACATGGTGGTGGCAGTATCATGGTTCGGGCCTGCTTTTCTTCAGCAGGGACAGGGAAGATGATTAAAATTGATGGGAAGATGGATGGAGCCAAATACAGGACCATTCAGGAAAAAAACCTGATGGAGTCTGCAAAAGACCTGAGACTGTGACGGAGATTTGTCTTCCAACAAGACAATGATCCAAAACATAAAGCAAAATCTACAATGGAATGGTTCAAAAATAAACATATCCAGGTGTTAGAATGGCCAAGTCAAAGTCCAGACCTGAATCCAATCGAGAATCTGTGGAAAGAACTGAAAACTGCTGTTCACAAATGCTCTCCATCCAACCTCACTGAGCTCGAGCTGTTTTGCAAGGAGGAATGGGAAAAAATGTCAGTCTCTCGATGTGCAAAACTGATAGAGACATACCCCAAGCGACTTACAGCTGTAATCGCAGCAAAAGGTGGCGCTACAAAGTATTAACTTAAGGGGGCTGAATAATTTTGCACGCCCAATTTTTCAGTTTTTGATTTGTTAAAAAAGTTTTAAATATCCAATAAATGTCGTTCCACTTCATGATTGTGTCCCACTTGTTGTTGATTCTTCACAAAAAAATACAGTTTTATATCTTTATGTTTGAAGCCTGAAATGTGGCAAAAGGTCGCAAAGTTCAAGGGGGCCGAATACTTTCGCAAGGCACTGTAAAACTGTTGGACTTAAAATAGGGGCTGTGTGTTGACTGTTCACCCACAGAAACATTGACACTGATCTGAGGAAGTGAGGACTGGAGTTCTGAGGAATTGGATCTAGATCAAACAGAGCTGTTTTCACAGAGAAGTTAAAGTGAAACCAAAGACAACAACAGTAAACATGTCGTCTCCCATGAATGACAACTATGGTTGATGACATGTAAGATCAGATTCTGTGAAACAAGGACTGGAGTTCTAATGAATTGTGACTATGGCATGAGGCCAGGTGTCAGCAGGTAGCCTAGTCAAGACAGACGTGTACAGCCATAACAGACATTTAGGTAACCTTTTCTGCTGCTTTTCAGACACGGTTGGTTCCCACCCTGAAGCACTACTTGTGTACTAATTAAAACTCTAAACAATTACAACACAGTCACTATTGGTCACTCTATTATGGATTACTCTTCTAAGATTTATTCATTACAGAATGTTGTCAGTTATTAAAGAGTATATTTGTTAACTGCAATGTAGAGATTTGTAGACCTAGATATCGCCAATCCTAAAAGCACACATAAAATAAACAATTCCAATTTATTTACATACAGTGCCTTGCGAAAGTATTCGGCCCCCTTGAACTTTGCGACCTTTTGCCACATTTCAGGCTTCAAACATAAAGATATAAAACTGTATTTTTTTGTGAAGAATCAACAACAAGTGGGACACAATCATGAAGTGGAACGACATTTATTGGATATTTCAAACTCTTTTAACAAATCAAAAACTGAAAAATTGGGCATGCAAAATTATTCAGCCCCTTTACTTTCAGTGCAGCAAACTCTCTCCAGAAGTTCAGTGAGGATCTCTGAATGATCCAATGTTGACCTAAATGACTAATGATGATAAATACAATCCACCTGTGTGTAATCAAGTCTCCGTATAAATGCACCTGCACTGTGATAGTCTCAGAGGTCCGTTAAAAGCGCAGAGAGCATCATGAAGAACAAGGAACACACCAGGCAGGTCCGAGATACTGTTGTGAAGAAGTTTAAAGCCGGATTTGGATACAAAAAGATTTCCCAAGCTTTAAACATCCCAAGGAGCACTGTGCAAGCGATAATATTGAAATGGAAGGAGTATCAGACCACTGCAAATCTACCAAGACCTGGCCGTCCCTCTAAACTTTCAGCTCATACAAGGAGAAGACTGATCAGAGATGCAGCCAAGAGGCCCATGATCACTCTGGATGAACTGCAGAGATCTACAGCTGAGGTGGGAGACTCTGTCCATAGGACAACAATCAGTCATATATTGCACAAATCTGGCCTTTATGGAAGAGTGGCAAGAAGAAAGCCATTTCTTAAAGATATCCATAAAAAGTGTTGTTTAAAGTTTGCCACAAGCCACCTGGGAGACACACCAAACATGTGGAAGAAGGTGCTCTGGTCAGATGAAACCAAAATTGAACTTTTTGGCAACAATGCAAAACGTTATGTTTGGCGTAAAAGCAACACAGCTCATCACCCTGAACAACTATCCCCACTATCAAACATGGTGGTGGCAGCATCATGGTTTGGGCCTGCTTTTCTTCAGCAGGGACAGGGAAGATGGTTCAAATTGATGGGAAGATGGATGGAGCCAAATACAGGACCATTCTGGAAGAAAACCTGATGGAGTCTGCAAAAGACCTGAGACTGGGACGGAGATTTGTCTTCCAACAAGACAATGATCCAAAACATAAAGCAAAATCTACAATGGTATGGTTCAAAAATAAACATATCCAGGTGTTAGAATGGCCAAGTCAAAGTCCAGACCTGAATCCATTTGTGAATGCTGTTCACAAATGCTCTCCATCCAACCTCACTGAGCTCGAGCTGTTTTGCAAGGAGGAATGGGAAAAAAAATTCAGTCTCTCGATGTGCAAAACTGATAGAGACATACCCCAAGCGACTTACAGCTGTAATCGCAGCAAAAGGTGGCGCTACAAAGTATTAACTTAAGGGGGCTGAATAATTTTGCACGCCCAATTTTTCAGTTTTTGATTTGTTAAAAAAGTTTGAAATATCCAATAAATGTCGTTCCACTTCATGATTGTGTCCCATTTGTTGTTGATTCTTTACAAAAAAATACAGTTTTATATCTTTATGTTTGAAGCCTGAAATGTGGCAAAAGGTCGCAAAGTTCAAGGGGGCCGAATACTTTCGCAAGGCACTGTATTTACATAGTGTGTGTGTGAGAGAGATAGGAGAGTGTGTGTGCATTTTGTGTTTAATTTTTCCTTGTCAGCCACCCATCTCTGCTTTTCTGCCTTATAAAAAGCTGAGGTCTGGAAGTCCCTCCAGGAGTAGTTGTGATTTTCCGTTTGGGTTTTGTGGGGAGTTATTTTCTGTTTAGCTGTTTTGTTGCCTGACAGAACTGTGCGCTTTTGTTTTTTCTACTTTGTTATTTTGTTGCGGTGTTCAGTTTATTAAAAACCCTGAACGCCTACCACGCTGCACCTTGGTCTCCTTCTTCAACCCACGTGAGTCGTTACAGTTACATACATTCATTGTGGATAAGAAACGTTAGTTTGGCCAGGAACAATGTGGATGGTTAGCCAGGGAATAACCTTGGTACATAAAAAATATTTTTGCAAGACAATAAACATATCAGCCTGCCACTCCTGGGAACCATGTTCATACAGTTGAAGTCGGAAGTTTACATACACTTAGGTTGGAGTCATTAAAACTCATTTTTCAACCACTCCACAAATGTCTTGTTAACAAACTATAGTTTTGGCAAGTCAGTTAGAACATCTACATTGTGCATGACACAAGTAATTTTACCAACAATTGTTTACAGACAGATTATTTCACTTATAACTCACTGTATCACAATTCCAGTGAGTCAGAAGTTTACATACACTAAGTTGACTGTGCCTTTAAACAGCTTGGAAAACTCCAGAAAATGATGTCATTGCTTTAGAAGCTTCTGATAGGCTAATCTACATCATTTGAGTCAATTGGAGGTGTACCTGTGGATGTATTTCAAGGCTTACCTTCAAACTCAGTGCCTCTTTACTTGACATCATGGGAAAATCAAAAGAAATCAGCCAAGACCTCAGAAAAAGAATTGTAGACCTCAAGTCTGGTTCATCGTAGGGAGCAATTTCCAAATGCCTGAAGGTACCACGTTCATCTGTACAAAAAATAGTACGCAAGTATAAACATCATGGGACCACGCAGCCGCCATACCGCTCAGGAAGGAGACGCGTTCTGCCTCCTAGATATGAACGTACTTTGGTGCGAAAAGTGCAAATTACCCCAGAACAACAGCAAAGGACCTCGTGAAGATGCTGGAGGAAACCGGTACACAAGTATCTATATCCACAGTAAAACGAATCCTATTTCGACATAACCTGAAAGGCCACTCAGCAAGGAAGAAGCCACTGCTCCAAAACCACCATAAAAAAGCCAGACTACGGTTTGCAACTGCACATGGGGACAAAGATCGTACTTTTGGAGAAATGTCCTCTAGTCTGAAAAAACAAAAATAGAACTGTTTGGCCATAATGACCATCGTTGTGTTTGGAGGAAAAAGGGGGAGGCTTGCAAGCCGAAGAATACCATCCCAACCATGAAGCACGGGGATGGCAGCCTCATGTGGTGGGAGTGCTTTGCTGCTAGAGGGATTGGCACACTTCACAAAATAGATGGCATCATGAGTTAGGAAAATTATGTGGATATATTGAAGCAACATCTCAAGACCATCAGTCAGGAAGTTAAAGCTTGGTCTCAAATGGGTCTTTCAAATGGACAATGACCTCAAGCATACTTCCAAAGTTGTGGCAAAATGGCTTAAGGACAACAAAGTCAAGGTATTGGAGTGGCCATCAGAAAGCCCTGACCTCAATCCTTTCGAAAGTTTACGGGCATAACTGAAAAAGTGTGTGCGAGTAAGGAGGCCTACAAACCTGACTCAGTTACACCAGCTCTGTCAGGAGGAATGGGCCAAAATTCACCCAACTTATTGTGGGAAGCTTGTGGAAGGCTACCTAAAACGTTTGGCCCAAGTTAAACAATTTAAAGGCAACGCTACCAAATGCTAATTGAGTGTATGTAATTGAGTGTATGTAAACTTCTGACCCACTGGGAATGTGATGCATTTATATACTATTATTACTATTATACTATTATTCTGACATTTCACATTCTTAAAATAAAATGGTGATCCTAACTGACCTAAAACAGGGAATTTTTACTAGAATTAAATGTTAGGAATTGTGAAAAACTGAGTTTAAATGTATTTGGCTAAGGTGTATGTAACTTCCAACTTCAACTGTATGTGAGCGCTGTTGGGGCCCAGCTTCAGATGACAAAACCTGTACACACTGCCAGAGGGTTGCAGCTCTGCCCACTTCCTTTGTGTCACACATTTCAACCAGAGAAATATCCAATAAACCAAAAACCTTGCTTTGTCTGTGAATGTACTTTATTGCACAAAATCTTCAAATAAAATGGAGCAAACATAAAATAATAAGTAGTTATATTTTGATTTACATTGACAGAGAAAGAGAGAGAGAGAGACAGAGAGAGAGAGAGAGAGACAGAGTGTGTGTGTGAAGGTTGTGTTTTATTTTTTCTTGTCAGACACCCATCTCTACTTTGTCAGTCTGCATGCACTTCCGGGTGAGGCTGTCAGGGGCAGTGGTGGAGTGCAAGGCAGATCTGAAAGAGAGATGCACAAAGTGACAGTACGTATACCGCTCAACAGCATGTTTGTGTGTGAGCATGTCTGTTGGTGTGAGTGAGCGTATGTGTATGTAATATAATTCTGATTGACCTGTATCCACCTGGGAGTCTTCAAAGTGTCTCCCGTCACGGCCAGTGTAGTGGGAACTGGTGCAGCCGGGAAATAAAATACCACAGCAGAGGACTGCTGGCAGGGTGGGTGGCAGATCTAAAAGAGAGGCACAATTGTATTAACTGACAATGATAATATAACTAAACAGAGTGAATGACTAAGATTCAATCCGATCAAGTCTTAACAGGTAATATCTGACACCGGCATAGCTGATGTTTTGTCGGAGGTGTAACTGTGTTGGAGCCGTCAAACAGGTGAGCAACGACACTTGTGATCATCGTCACGAAGCCACACCGTCCCCCTCGCGTTAGATGTTGAGAAGGAGAAAGTATAAGCTCAAATTGAAAAACATGAAATGAAATGAGGATTTCTATCATTTTAATGGAGGTGTAGATCCCATCTCACATTCCAGTGTTCTGACTGAGAAACAAGGATGCCTGGGATACCTGTTAACTCTGTATAGCAGGTGCAGGGCAGACAACTGCAGATGTGAGGGCTGTAGTTGAGCGAATAGGGGTGTAAGATCTAAAAGAGAGGGGTACAATTTTCTTAAGTGGAAATAATTATTCAACAAAACAGAAAGAGTGATTGAGTGTGTGTGATAATTACTTGTACCACATCACACTGC
The DNA here is from genome assembly GCF_057628025.1 of Oncorhynchus mykiss. Taxonomy (NCBI): domain Eukaryota; kingdom Metazoa; phylum Chordata; class Actinopteri; order Salmoniformes; family Salmonidae; genus Oncorhynchus; species Oncorhynchus mykiss. Next base: position 22,378,078 of record NC_143039.1, read on the forward strand.
TTCAGGTCCACAGGCCTCTGGAAATTCCATTGTGGCTCTCCAGGCCTGGAGCAGCTCAGTGGAGACACAGTTAACTGTCACCCGTCTAGCCTGCTTGGCAGATCTGAAAAATAGGCATTATTTTAATGACAAAGCCTTGTCTACACACTAACCTAAATTGTGTTTTTGTTCATATCAGGCAAGCACGCAGTAGACTTCATTTTCCCAACTGCTCATTGTACTTACCCTGGCAATCTGTGGTGTGTGTGTGTGTGTGTTAGTGTTATTGTGACTCGGAAGTGTGTCAACCTGACCACATCCACGTCCTTGGACATTGAGACCTTTGGAAACAATTACTATCAACCGTGAACAATAAAAAGGATATCAAAAGTTCAGATTTGGTTTGACAAATAGGCTGAATCATGAGAAGTTACAAACGTCTTCCTAGGTCCCTGCCTTTCTAAGGAGTTTTTGCTAGCCACTGTGCTTCCACATATGCATTGCTTGCTCTTTGGGGTTTTAGGCTGGGTATATATATAAGCACTTTGTGACAACTGCTGATGTAAAACGGGATTTATAAATACATTTGATTGAATGCCTGTATATGCTTCTATTCATGTCAGTAACTCTCAATCTAAATATGAGTTATCTTGCATTTCCTCAATAGGAAGTTGTACCTTAAGTAAAACACTTTTTCCTGGTATTTCCTGCTGGGGACAGGGGGCTTTAGGTTTGGGAATGGAGGACCTAGAGAACTGTAATATTTACAATAACGAGCGCTTACATTTATGAATGAAATGAGCTGTGTATCTAATCTGATTGAGAAATGCTGATGTGTATTTTCTTTGGAAAATCTGCCACTGAAACACACAATTCTATCTAGTGAGAGAGCACACAAACTTTAGCTTATTTTACCAGGTTAACAATAACATACTTTTCTCAAGGGAGACCTGGCATAGAGGGCAGAGCTCTCAAGTAAAAGACATATCCAAAGCAGCTGCTATGGTATGGATACATTTAGATCTGTGTGTATTGTTGTTAATTGTTAGATATTACTGCACGGTTGGAGCTAGGAAAACAAGCATTTCGCTACACCCGCAATAACATCTGCTAAATATGTGTATGTGGCCCATACAATTTGATTTCAGTTCCCTCGACATATTCCACATTTTGTTGTGTTACAGCCTGACTTTTCTCACTCATCTACACACTACCCATAATGTCAAAGTGAAAACATGTTTTTAGACATTTTTGAAAATGAAATACCACATAAGGATTCACACCCGAGTCAATACATGTTAGAATCACCTTTGGCAGTGATTACAGTTGTACGTCTTTCTGGGTCTCCAAGTCTCCAAGAGCTTGCCGCACCTGGATTGTGCAACGTTTGTCAACGATTATTTTCAAAATTCTTCAAGCTTTGTCAAACTGGTTGTTAATCATGGTGTGACAACCATTTTCAAGTCTTGTCATAGTAATTTGACTATTTCCTACTTTGTAGAATAATAGTGAAAACATCAAAACTATGAAATAACACATATGGAATTATGTAGTAACTAAAAAAAAGTGTGAAATGAATCCAAAAATATGTTATATTTGAGATTCTTCAAAGTAGCCACCCTCTGCCTTGATGACAGCTTTGCACACTCTTGGAATTCTATTAACCAGGAACTATTTGTCTGTTCGGGCAGACATACAGGGCCTTTGGAAAACATTCAGAACCCTGGACTTTTTACACATTTTGTTAGGTTACAGTCTAAAATGTATTCAATTGTTTTATTCCTCATCAATCTACACACAATACCCCATAATGAAAAAAGCAGAAGCAGGTTAAGACATTTCTGCTCATTTATATATATTTTTAAACAGAAGTATCACATTTACTTAAATATTCAGACCCTTTACTCAGTACTTTGTTGAAGTACCTTTGTCAGTGATTACAGCATCGAGTCTCCTTGGGTATGATGCTACAAGCTTGGCACATCTATATTTGGGGAGTTTCTCACATTCTTCTCTGCAGATCCTCTCAAGCTCTGTCAGGTTGGATGGAGAGCATGGCTGCACAGCAATGTTCAGGTCTCTCCAGAGATGTTTGATCAGGTTCAAGTCCATGCTCTGGCTGGGCCACTTAAAGACAGACTTGTCCCGAAGCCACTCCTGCGTTGTCTTGGCTGTGTGCTTAGGTTTGATGTCCTGTTGGAAGATTGAACTTTCACCTCAGTCTGAGGTCATCAACAAGGATCTCTCTGTACTTTGCTCCATTCATCTTTGTCTCAATGCTGACTAGTCTTCAGTCCCTGCCGCTGAAAAACATTCCCACAGCATGATGTTGCCACCACCATACTTCACCGTAAGGATGGTGCCAGGTTTCCTCCACGCGTGACGCTTGGCATTCAAGCCAAATAGATCAATCTTGGTTTCATCAGAACAGAGAATATTGTTTCTCGTGGTCGGAGTCTTTCGGTGCCGTTGGCAAATGCCAAGCAGGCTGCCATGTGCCTTTTACTGAGGATTGGCCACTCTACCGTAAATACCTGATTGGTGGAGTGCTGCAGAGATAGTTGTCCTTCTGGAAGGTTCTCCCATCTCCACAGAGGAACTCTTGAGCTGTCAGATTGACCATTGGGTTCTTATTCACCTTCTTGACCAAGGCCCTTCCCCCAATTGCCCAGTTTGGCTGGGCAGCCAGCTCTAGGAAGAGTCTTGGTGGTTCCAAACTTCTGCCATTTAAGAAGGATGGAAGCCACTGTGTTCTTGGGGACCTTCAATGATGCAGAAATGTCTTGGTATCCTTCCCCAGATCTGTGCCTCGAGAAAATCCTGCATCGGCGCTCCACGGACAATTCCTTCGACCTCATGGCTTGGTTTTTGCTCTGACATGCACTGTCAATTGTGGGACCTATATAGACAGGTGCCTTTCCAAATCATGTCCAATCAATTGAATTTACCACAGGTGCACTCCAATCAAAACACATCTTAAGGATGATCAATGGAAACAGGATGCACCTGAGCTCAATTTTGAGTCTCATAGCAAATGGTCTGAATACTTATGTAAATAAGGTATTTATGTTTTTTTCCACATTTTCAAAAATGTAAAACATTATTTTGTGTTGCTTTTCATTATGTGGTATTGTGTGTAGATTTAATCAATTTTGGAATAAGGCTGTAATGTAAAAAAAAAAAAATGTGGAAAAAGTCAAGGGGTCTGAATACTTTCCGAAGTATAGCTTTCTGGCCAGCAGGCAGGACCTAGCTGTCAGGCAGGCTGGACCTAGCTATCATGTTTTCTATTCATCGTAACTAATAATGTTATGTATGGTTTGAAGTAGATTTGGTGTTATTCCACTGCGTTCTTTCTCAGAGATGTTTCTCTACAAAATAAATATGTTCAACACATTATTCTTGACTCTGTATCATCAATGCCTTCCAGTTGTCTTTTTCAAGACATTGAAAATGTTTTTATTACCAATGAGTTGTGTAATATTCCCTGGGTAGTAAGCGTAGTGTTGAAGTGGTGGGCCTAAAACTGTTGGACTTAAAATAGGGGCTGTGTGTTGACTGTTCACCCACAGAAACATTGACACTGATCTGAGGAAGTGAGGACTGGAGTTCTGAGGAATTGGATCTAGATCAAACAGAGCTGTTTTCACAGAGAAGTTAAAGTGAAACCAAAGACAATGCAACAGTAAACATGTCGTCTCCCATGAATGACAACTATGGTTGATGACATGTAAGATCAGATTCTGTGAAACAAGGACTGGAGTTCTAAGGAATTGTGACTATGGCATGAGGCCAGGTGTCAGCAGGTAGCCTAGTCAAGACAGACGTGTACAGCCATAACAGACATTTTGATGACCTTAGTGGTGTAAAGTACTTAAGTAAAAAATACTTTTAAATCAAAAACTTAAATCAAACAGAGAGAGAGGGAGATTTGTGGCCCATTGCCATGAGAAAAGGACAAGTGGAGCATAAACAACATTGTAATTACACCCTTTATCTGTTTAGTAGTAGTAGTATGAGTAGTAGTAGTAGTAGTAGTAGTAGTAGTAGTAGCAATAGTAGTAGTAATAGCAATAGTGGTAGCAGTAGTAGCAGTAATAGCAGTAGTAGTAATAGCAGTAGTAGTAATAGCAGTAGTAGTAATAGCACTAGTAATAGTAGCAGTAATAGTAGCAGTAATAGTAATAGTAGTAATAATAGTAGTAGTAATAGTAGCAGTAGTAATAGTAATAGTAGTAGTAACACTAGTAATAGTAGCAGTAGTAATAGTAATAGTAGTAGTAATAATAGTAGTAGCAATAGTAGCAGTAGTAATAGTAGTAGTAATAGTAGCAGTAGTAATAGTAGTAGTAATAGTAGCAGTAGTAATAGTAGCAGTAGTAATAGTAATAGTAGTAGTAATAATAGTAGTAATAATAGTAGTAGCAGTAGTAGTAGTAATAGCAGTAGTAGTAGTAGCAGCACTAGTAATAGTAGCAGTAGTAATAGTAATAGTAGTAATAATAGTAGTAATAGTAGTAATAATAGTAGTAGCAGTAGTAGTAGTAATAGTAGCAGTAGTAATAGTAGTAGTGATTCTGGCAGATTCTGCAACTTCGGGCACTTTGACCGTGCAAACTTTCAGAAATTTAAACTTATTCAAACACCATTTTACCAGTACTGTACTTGTCTTTGATTTGTCTAGAAACTATATCTGATAATGGCTGCGATCGTACTATTCAGGAATGTATATATTTTTGTCATTTTCCCCAGACAGCCATAGACAAATGTCATTTCCATCACGTCATTGAACATCCATTATCTATTATCCATCCATTATCTATTTGAAGTGATTAAGGTTTTCCTAATATTAATAATTCAACATGACACCTGAATGTATAAACTTGCCTGGTGACAGCTGAAAACATTTATCATGAAAAATAAGAGATTTCCACCCAACCTTTTTGTGAGATTATGATAACCATATGATTTCCATATCGAAAACAAATACATGTAAATTATACATAATATACTAATTTACCTCAAAAATATGGGTTTTTGATGGGTGACAAGGTGCGGTGGAAATTACATGAAAACAATATTTTATTGCAAACATTGTGAGCAACCATTGTTATACATTTAATTAATTTAAGGCAAAGTAAGATTCCAAAACACTGGAACTAGCACCTTTCAACATGAGAACAATGTGTTGTCCTTGACTACACTTTGATGCTACAAATAGAATTTCTAACACATAGTTGAAATTGGAAGTTCACATACACCTTAGCCAAATACATTTAAACTCAGTGTTTCACAATTCCTGACATTTAATCCTAGTAAAAATTCCCTGTTTTAGGTCAGTTAGGATCACCACTTTATTTTAAGATTGTGAAAATGTCAGAATAGAGAGAATGATTTATTTCAGCTTTTATTTCTTTCATCACATTCCCAGTGGGTCAGAACACTCGATTAGCATTTGGTAGCATTGCCTTTAAATTGTTTAACTTGGGTCAAGAATTTTGTGTAGCCTTCCACAAGCTTCCCACAATAAATTGGGTGAATTTTGGCCCATTCCTCCTGACAGAGCTGGTGTAACCGAGTCAGGTTTGTAGGCCTCCTTGCTCGCACACACTTTTTCAGTTATGCCCACAAATATTCTATGGGATTGAGGTCAAGGCTTTGTGATGGCCACTCCAATACCTTGACTTTGTTGTCCTTAAGCCATTTTGCCACAACTTTGGAAGTATGCTTGAGGTCATTGTCCATTTGGAAGACCCATTTGCGACCAAGCTTTAACTTCCTGACTGATGGTCTTGAGATGTTGCTTCAATATATCCACATAATTTTCCTAACTCATGATGCCATCTATTTTGTGAAGTGCACCAGTCCCTCCTGCTCCAAAGCACCCCCACAACAAGATGCTGTCACTCCCGTGCTTCACGGTTGGGATGGTGTTCTTCGGCTTGCAAACCTCCCCTTTTTTCCTCCAAACACAACGATGGTCATTATGCCAAACAGTTCCATTTTTGTTTCATCAGACCAGAGAACATTTCTCCAAAAAGTACAATCTTTGTCCCCATGTGCAGTTGCTTTGTCCCCATGTGCAGTTGCTTTGTCCCCACTGTAGTCTGGCTTTTTGAGGTTTTGGAGCAGTGGCTTCTTCCTTGCTGAGGTGCCTTTCAGGTTATGTCGATATAGGACTCGTTTTACTGTGGATATAGATACTTTTGTACCTGTTTCCTCTAGCATCTTCACAAGGTCCTTTGCTGTTGTTCTGGGATTGATTTGCACGTTTCGCACCAAAGTACATTCATCTCTTAGGAGACAGAACGCGTCTCCTTCCTGAGCGGTATGATGGCTGTGTGGTCCCCATTGTGTTTAGACTTGCGTACTATTGTTTGTACAGATGAACGTGGTACCTTCAGGCGTTTGGAAATTGCTCCCAAAGTCAAGCAAAAAGGCACAGCGTTTGAAGGTAGGCCTTGAAATACATCCACAGGTACACCTCCAATTGACTCAAATTATGTCAATTAGCCCATCAAGCTTCTAAAGCCATGACATGGTTGGGGCCATCACGACTCATGGTTTTCACAAAAGCACCACTATCTGCGAGAAAGCCTTGCACGATACCAGGGCAAACGTCCTGATCATACTCCACCACACACCACTGGATAAACAGAGCTGTTTCCAGTGAAGCTAAAGTGAAATCGAAAGACAACGCAACAGTAAACATGTCGTCTCCCATGAATGACAACTACAGTTGCTGAAGTGTAAGATTAGGTTCTTTGTAAGACGTGTGGCATGACAGAGTTGGCAAGAGCACAAGCAAACAGATGTACCGTTTCTGCTGTACTGATGATAAAATAAAGTAGGCAGGCCTCTCCACGGTATTACTCCTCACCAGTTTGACAGCTCTACATAACATTCCACCAATCCCTCAGTGGTGCCAACTTGTAACGAGTGGTACTTTACCCTTGACTGAACTCTCTCACATTGCCCCCATTGTCACGTTCCCTAGCAACAGGTAAAAATCCATGTTTTTGTTATCTCAAGATAGTGTGTTGTCAAAGGAGACACAGCTACCCCTGGAAAAGAAACTCATGGCTGACAATGATAAGGACATGATGGCAGGTATCAACAGGTAGCCTAGCGGTTAAAGAAGCCAGCAACCGAAGGGTTGCCAGGTCGAATCCCGGGTCTTAAGGGAAAAATCATGCGGGAAGTTAGCTGGCAATGGGAGGGTTGCAGGTATCAAATGCTAGATGTGATCGCCTGCCGTTGCGGCCTTGAAAAAGGCACTTAACCCCCTCAATTGCGCCGTAGTATGGCAGCCCCCTTCTCCAACCCGTGTACCTTTTTGTCTTTCGGAGGAGTTGGGATAAAGTGCAAGTCACATTTCCGTTGGACCTTGTACCTGTACAATTGGACAAATAAAGTAATGTTAATGTGAGATTAAGGTCTGTGAAACCACAACACAGAAAATAAGGATTTTTATAAGACTGGTTTATTTTTCCAATGACAATGGTACAGACAACATGGAAGCATAGAGAGGGGGAAGGAGAAAGAGAGGGGTTCTGAAGTTATGGACACCATCAGGGAGGGAGGGAGGGGTTCTGAAGTTATGGGCACCATCAGGGAGGGAGAAAGGAGGGGTTCTGAAGTTATGGGCACCATCAGGGAGGGAGAAAGGAGGGGTTCTGAAGTTATGGACACCATCAGGGAGGGAGGGAGGAGGGGTTCTGAAGTTATGGGCACCATCAGGGAGGGAGAAAGGAGGGGTTCTGAAGTTATGGACACCATCAGGGAGGGAGGGAGGAGGGGTTCTGAAGTTATGGACACCATCAGGGAGGGAGAAAGGAGGGGTTCTGAAGTTATGGACACCATCAGGGAGGGAGAAAGGAGGGGTTCTGAAGTTATGGACACCATCAGGGAGGGAGGGAGGAGGGGTTCTGAAGTTATGGGCACCATCAGGGAGGGAGAAAGGAGGGGTTCTGAAGTTATGGGCACCATCAGGGAGGGAGGGAGGAGGGGTTCTGAAGTTATGGACACCATCAGGGAGGGAGGGAGGAGGGGTTCTGAAGTTATGGGCACCATCAGGGAGGGAGAAAGGAGGGGTTCTGAAGTTATGGACACCATCAGGGAGGGAGGGAGGAGGGGTTCTGAAGTTATGGACACCATCAGGGAGGGAGGGAGGAGGGGTTCTGAAGTTATGGACACCATCAGGGAGGGAGGGAGGAGGGGTTCTGAAGTTATGGACACCATCAGGGAGGGAGGGAGGAGGGGTTCTGAAGTTATGGACACCATCAGGGAGGGAGGGAGGAGGGGTTCTGAAGTTATGGACACCATCAGGGAGGGAGGGAGGAGGGGTTCTGAAGTTATGGACACCATCAGGGAGGGAGGGAGGAGGGTAGAGTACCAAATGGAGTAAAAGATATATCAAAACATTTCATATATATATTTATATAGGACTAATAATTATCATTTAACTATGCAAAGCAAGGAATGCCCTTTTTATTTGTTTCAGCCTCGATTTCTACTAAGAGACAACTTTATTCAAAGAAGAGAACTTTATTTAAAAAAGACAGGATGGACACGCGCTGGGCGGGGCTTTATGGGCCTGTGATCCTGTCCAATGTGGAGTCGAGTCTCAGTGTGGCACGAATGGGGACGTGTCCAGGGGTCAGAGTGCGCGTGTGGACCAGCCTCAGCGGGAGAACGTCTTGCCCCTGAAAACAGACATCAAAAAAACAGCCAGAAATCAATTTTAAAAAAATCTTGCCACAAAGACACTTTATTGGCAGCTCGCCCTAAAGCCTATTCTACAGAGGGCTTGGCATTACTGCTTCTAGGTTTTATTCCGTCAATGTTTTAAAGGAAAATCCTCTCGCCACGAGGTCCAAGGTAGGCTCCTCGCTGGCGCTGACTAGGTTCCATGACATTGTCCACACAGGGCATCTGAACACACATGTTGATTGTCATAACATTTTGGGTGTCATTTTTTAACTTTTTTACACCTATGGTGTTCCAGGTCAAAAAGAAATTAATGGGTGAGACTACAATTAGTGTATACAATTGAGTTCAGGCACATGCCCGTTCAGATGGACACACTTCCTCTCCCAGACCCCCACATGCATGTGTGTTTGAGCACACACACCTCACTCCACTTCCTGAATTCCACGGCAACCCCCACAGGAACCTTTCCCCAACAGATATGGTTGTGTATTGATATTCTAGTTGTCCCTTTAGGGCACCTGTAACCCCCTCTTGCTTACCTACGTTGAAATGTTCTTCCTGTGAAACGCATTAAACAACACCCACGTTAATTTCTACTCCCGTCCCATGTCCTGTCCTTAGATTAGTTGTATAAGTAATACAGTGTGCTATACAACAGATATCTTTCCCCCATGGGAACCACATTCCCACAAACAATCGCAACATTGCTTCAATAATATAAATAACTTCTCACAGCTTTGGTATATAAAGCTTTTTTGAGGCCTTGCTCACAATCCATTCTGTGGCAGGACAATGACCAAACGATATACTGTATGTGAGGCTCTTGATCATATCTTTCATAATGACACTGGTGAGGATGAGAGAATCGTTGTTAAACTGACAAAAGTAGTCTGTGATAAATAGCACAATATGTTTCATCTGAGTATTTGTTCTAGTCCAAATAATCCATACATTATGCTTTGTTAACTCAAAAAACGAGTTGTATGAGCTCAGGTCAATGAGGCCTACAGGCCATAAATAGCAAATAGAAGTTCAAAACTTCCAATGTTCACAAGAACGTACGTTGATAAAAAGATCTAAACAACATTACATGATAATAAACGTATTATTATGGATTCATATTCAGCTATAAAATGGGGACGGTCATTTTGGACCGGGAACACAATTAACATGAAACGAACACAACAGGAGGGTTAAGGCCCTTGAGCCAATCAGTTGTGTTGTGACAAGGTAGGGGGATATACAGAAGATAGACCTATTATGGCAAGAACAGCTCAAATAAGCAAAGAGAAACAACGGTCCATCACTACTTTAAGATGTGAAATGTTCCGGATTGACTGACCTTCAAGAACATTGAACGTTTCTTCAAGTGCAGTCCCAAAAACCATCAAGCGCTATGATGAAACTAGCTCTCATGAGGACCAACACAGGAAAGGAAGACCCAGAGTTACCTCTGCTGCAGAGGATAAGGTCATCACAGTTACCAGCCTCAGATTGCAGCCCAAATAAATGCTACAGAGTTCAAGTAACAGACACATTTCAACATCAACTGTTCAGAGAAGACTGCGTGAACATGGTTGATTTGCTGCAAAGAAACTACAACTAAAAGACACCAATAAGAAGAGACTTGCTTGGGCCAAGAAACACAAGCAACAGACATTAAACAGGTGGAAATCTAGTATTAGTATTGTGGAGTCACTACAATGTTGATGATCCATCCTCATTTTGATCCCATCACAGCCATTAAACTCTGTTTTAAAGTCACCATTGGACTCACTGTCATATCCCTGAGCAGTTTACTGCCTCTCTGGCAATGGAGTTCGGAAGAACAGCTGTATCTTTGTAGTGACTGGGTGTATTGACGCACCATCCTAAGTGTAATTAATAACTTCACCATGCTCAAAGGGATATTCAACGTCTACTTTGTACATGTTTAACCCATCTACCAATAGGTGCCGTTCTTTGTGAGGCATTGGAAAACCTCCCTGGTCTTTGTGGTTGAACCCGTGTTTGAAATTCCCTGCACGACTGAGGGACCTTCTAGATAATTAATTGTCTGCGGGATGTACAGAGATTAGGTAGTTATTAAAAAAAAATGTTAAACATTATTATAGCACACAGAGAGAGTCCATGCAACTTATTATGGGACTTGCTAAGCACATTTTTACTCCTGAACTTATTTAGGCTTGCCATAACAAGGGGGTTGAATCCTTATTGACTCATGACATTTCAGCTTTTTAGTTTTTATTAATTTGTAAAAAAATAAAAACATAATTCCACTTTGACATTATGGGGTATTGTGTGTAGGCCAGTGACTTTTTTTGTGCAATTTAATCAATTTTAAATTCAGGCTGTAACAGAAGGTGGAAAAAGTCAAGGGGTGTGAATACTTTCAGAAGGCACTGTAGATTAGGGCTGACAAAAGTCCACTGGTCAATTGTTTGGTTGATAGGCTGTTAGTCGACCTAGATTTCTTTAGTCGAGCAGTAGCAAAACATCATTATTTTAAATCTTGGTGTACAAGTCACCCGTCTGATTGGTGCCTGTCTGGGTGGACTGATCCATTGTGGAGGGCTTGGGGATGGCACAGTCCAAGACGTGCTACTGGAATTGTATATGGTTACATTATGTAAGAACAACAGTGCAACACAAATAAAAAATATAATTTTATAACAAAATGTGCTTTCTCCCGTGTTGGATAGTGGTCACGGTTCTGAAACGCACCAGTGTGCTGTATCTACAGAAATAAGACAGATCCTACTTCTGTTGCCTGTTTGAGTATTAAAAACCTACTGACACCGTGAGCACCAAGCCTCATGTTTAAATCTTTGCTATGCTGAAATAAAGGCTATACACTTTTTCATTAGACCAGCCTCTAGTATTATTTAGTGTTGTTTACACGGTTACAAATTGCCTGAAATTATATTTACAATAACCCTCCTTTTCCATTATTATTATTATTATTATTATTATTATTATTATTATTATAATAATAATAATAAATGTCTATCATTAGTATGCTTAGTATAGCAGCCTTGTATAACCACCATCAAACCTGTAGGCCTAAGAGCCCATCCTGTTTAGTCTTCATACCGTAACTTACTTAGGCCTGTATTTCAATACTTGTATAGGCTACTGTATCAATAATTTATTTGTTCATGCCATGACACAGCATACAATCCATTCATGATGTGAAATGCAAGCAAGCATTTTAGTTTAAAAATAAAGGCAACCATTGAATAATTAGCATAAACAATAAATGGAGCAAAACCATTCCATTTCGGAAATTGCATTCACGAATCCGACTGTTCAGTCTTTGCTGCAATAAAGGCTTTACAAAAAAAACATTATAGCAGACACTCTGGTATGCTTATCAGTTATTTAGTGTTGTTTACATTGTTCCTAACAGTCAGAAAAATTATATTGTAATCTAACAGATCCTGTTTGGCACACATAGGTCTAATATGGACACAGCGCTTCCTAACTACCATCCTATAGGTCCTCACTCCAACCGTGTTCCTGGAGAACTACCATCCTATAGGTCCTCACTCCAACCGTGTTCCTGGAGAACTACCATCCTATAGGTCCTCACTCCAACCGTGTTCCTGGAGAACTACCATCCTATAGGTCCTCACTCCAACCCTGTTCCTGGAAAACTACCATCCTATAGGTTCACTCCAACCCTGTTCCTGGAAAACTACCATACTATAGGTCCTCTCCAACCCTGTTCCTGGAGAACTACCATCCTATAGGTCCTCTCCCCAACCCTGTTCCTGGAGAACTACCATCCTATAGGTCCTCACTCCAACCCTGTTCCTGGAGAGCTACTGTGCTGTAGGTCCTCTCTCCAACCCTGTTCCTGGAAAACTACCATCCTATAGGTCCTCTCTCCAACCCTATTCCTGGAGGACTACCATCCTATAGGTCCTCTCTCCAACCCTGTTCCTGGATAACTACCATCCTGTTGGTTCACTCCCCAACCCTGTTCCTGGATAACTACCATCCTGTGGGTTCACTCCAACCCTGTTCCTGGAGAGCTACTGTGCTGTGGGTTCACTCCCCAACCCTGTTCCTGGATAACTACCATCCTGCGGGTTCACTCCAACCCTGTTCCTGGAGAACTACCATCCCAGCGCTCCATAACACATTTTTCTTGATCTCCAGTATTTACTACAACTAGTCAAATTTATTCCAGACATCTGACTTCCCTTTTACCTCCTGCACAACCAGTAAACATTCCCGTTTCCAGTTTGTCACGTCCTCTGCATCCATTTTGCTGTCACGCATGTTATGGTGTTCAGAGTTTGTTAGAACCAATTTATTGATGTGACTGTGATATGCTATAGGTCAGGCCCTACTGGTCACGTGCATGCAAAGCATACATGTGTCACGTAAAGAGAGCAAGGATTGAGGGAATAAGCAATATACAGTGTTGATGTGTGGTGGTCGCTGCAGTAGGGAGGAGAGAGAGAGAAAGGGTGCTCGTCACACAGCATCAGACAAGCGCAGTACATATAGTTGATTTGATTAAAAGACCTTCGATGTGTCTATATGGGAAAAATACACGTTTAAATGTTGACCAATAGATTGGTCGAAAGAACAGATGACTCTTGGTCAACACACAAAAGGTCAGCACATATGGCCTTCATGCAAGAGTAAAAAAAATATACAGATACCACACCTTCCAACTAAATGTTGACCCAACTATGTCAACTACCGCTGACTAAATCCCAGATTGTGAAACAAAGAGTACACCCCTGCTTCCTTCCACCCAGAGTGGAGCTCCCTGAGGATCAGTGGCATAGAATTCCCCGGAGTCACAGTTAAATATACATATTTAGACAAGGCCTCTTCTGTTTCAGACAGAGAGGGGGAGTGCTGGTCAGATCCACAGATCCCACACAGCAATAGGGACCAAACTGAGTGTGCGAGTGAGTGGGGGGAGCTTGTAAAAATTCCACCTGAGCCCACTTCAAACAGCGCTGCTCGTGTCAAAGCAGTTCTAGTAGCACACACATAATGAACACAACTGTTGAAACAAGAGCGCCCTCACAAACACCGTAGCCTACAGACACAAGAACATTACAGAAGGGTTCCAAGGAATCTCTACAGCTGATAAATGAATGGATTGTACACACTTCCACCCTGGCTCTCTCTCTCCATCTGACTGCTGTTCACCACACAGGCGCTGATGAGTGTGTGTTTGGTGTTGGTATTTAATTAAGAAAGGAATGTCGAGGGACGTGAAAACAGTTCACACACACAAAATAAAATAAAGCATTATCAGGGACAATAAGATCTGGGGACATGGTGAAAGTAGCCCGTGTGCTTCAATAAATGATAACAGATTAACTGATCTCTCTGATCTTTGAGAACAGGCTGCACTCACAGCAGGGTGAACTTGTTTTAAAGGACAGAAGTGTCCTACAGGCAGTGCTGCTAGAGTCAACGTTAGGTCACACACATCCCAGTGAACCCAATGGCTGGCAGTGGAATAAGTCAGACCTGGGTCCAATTAATATGTTCATTTTTTCAAATACTTTTGAGCGTTTTGTTTGAGCATTGGCTGGAGTGCCAGGTGGGCAGGGCATGCACTTTTGGGACTATTCCATTAGTTCCAGGCTTGCTCAATCAAGCACAGTCCAGGTATGGGACCATATTTTAAAAGCATCTGAGAGTAGGTGTGCTGATCTAGGATCCTCTCCCACATAAACATGTAATACTATCCATAGTGAGCCAAAAGGCTAAACTGATCCTAGATCAGCACTCCAATGCTGGAGTGCAGAGCAGCAGTAACTTACGACATGGTCTTCATCTCCTTCTTCTCAGCGTCGGGTCGAGCCCTGTTCAACACCTTGAGGAAGTCAGAAGTCTTAGCCCTCATACGTGTGTGGATGTAGGCCTGGAAGGGAGAGACATACCTTAATACACACCTACTGAACCAACAGCTCACTGACACGCACTACTTGACCTCAACTCATACCAGGCAGGAATCTGAAAAGCACATATTAAGTAAGGGCAATAGTTAGTGCTCATCAAGGAACACTATAATGGGTAGTGCAGGTATAGTAGTGTCCTAGTTAGGGCAGTGCAGAAGTTGGGACTAATAGGGTCCTAGTTAGTATACTAGTTAGGGAAGTCACCTTGGAGCACTTTATGTGGTAGTGCAGGTAGTCCCTGAAGGTGTGGATGAGGTTGATGGTGTTGTCTCTGGCGTTGGCGTTGGTGTGACGTGGGAACAGGACTGAGAGGACAGGAGAAATAACACACATTACCACAAAGACATTGGAATTAGGCTGATGACTGACCTGATATTCAAGCTAATGTTTATGATCATCCACTGACTACTTTCTATCTAGCGCTGGAAAACAGACTAATTAATTGCATGTTTAGATGAAGTAAAAAAATATATTTAACGGTCACACAATTCAGCTCTAGGCACCTTCTTGTACAGTAAACCCATGTAATTCCCAGGAAGGCCCAACATCCCATTTGGAAGATTCCAGGAATCAGAGTAGAATAAGCAGAAAATCCAGAATCCTCCAACCAGGATTTCTGGAAAACCTGGGAATGGTTGGTACAGACCGAAGGTGATGTAGCCGATGTTGTCTCCAACGGCGGCATCAGTGTCCTTCAGCTCCAGGGGCGGCTCCCGGTGGCTGAACAGAACCTGGGGGGCAGTGTGACTGGCTCGCCGACCCTCCTTAAACTCCTACACACAGAGACAGAGAGAGCAACACAGACAGACAGTGAGACACATACAGAGAGCAACACACACTAAGGTTGTCCATGACAAATACCTAATAGTGTAGAGAGCAAATAAGATATTTCATAAATCATTTGCACAGACATGGAGGTGATGGGGTTTCTGCATTACTGTAGTGAACTACCTTTAGACAACACTGCAAAGATACTTTGGCAACCTTTCTCCTTTTCACAACCATATGGACATACATACTGTATTGTAATTACATCACTTTGTACCGTACATAGTGCTGCCAAGCTCGTTTTAATCATGTGAGAGGCGGTTCCTGTTAAGGGTGATGAAAACTAGAGTAGGGATGCACGATACATCAGTGAACATATCGGAATCGGCCAGTATTAGCTAAAAATGGCAGGATCGACCCGATATTTCTAGTTTAACGCTGATGTGCAATACCGATGTCAAAGCTGACGTGCATACCTATAACGTAGGTACATGACGTGCATACCTATAACATAGGTACATGACGTAAGAACCTTTCAGCGAGACAAATCAAAGGCCAAATCCATTATCGGCAAGAATGGAATTCATCGCCCTTGACAACCGTTCTCTGTCGTGGGTGATGTTGGCTTTCGCCGACTGGTCGAACACCGGTACATACTACCGAGTGTGCTATTTTTCAGATGTTGCCCTACCGGAGTTACACAGTAATAGAGTCACTGCTATTAGCTTCACGCCTGACATTTGGACCAGCGATATCAGCCCCGTGAGCATGCTGAGTCTGATAGCACAGTGTGTCGATGAGGATTTCAGAATGTGGAAAGTCATATTGTATGCTCATCAATGTGCTGGTTGTCATACTGCTGCTGCCATTTCAATGGCATTTGAGAACATGTTTGAAACATCTTTACTGTGTCGCCACCATGTTCGATGCTATGTACAGGGATCACTACTTCCATGCAGACAAGAGACAGGGTTTACGTGAAATGTTAGACAGCTGGACAAGATGGAAACAGAGACAGTGACAGTGCGCACCGAGGAAGAGAGGCCACAGACAGACAGAGTTGAAACTTCACTGCTTGACATGCATGATGAAATCCTGGTTGAGAATGAGACAACTGAACATATGAACAGCAAGTAAGTGAAAGAAATTAGGTTTGATTATGTTTTACTGGTAATGGCATGCCAAATTCGTACGTACATGCCAAAAAAATTACTTTTGCCAGTGTGGTAACCTTTATTTAACTAGGCAAGTCAGTTAATTAAGAACAAATTGTTATTTACAATGACAGCCAAAACCGGACGACACTGGGCCAACTGTGCGCCGCCCTATGGGACTCCCAATCACGGCCGGATGTGATAGAGCCTGGTTTCGAACCAGGGACTGTAGTGATGCCTCCTGCACTGAGATGCAGTGCCTTAGACCGCTGCTTCCATGTGTGTGTTATCTATTTAACTGTACTAGAATGCTTAAAAGGTCGCTAAAATGTAAAATATCGGTATTGGGTTTTTTTTGGCAAGGAAAATATTGGATATCAGGACACGGCCAAAAATGGCATATCGGTGCATCACTACTTGAGAGAGAAATATTGTTTTACCTGCATGAACACTTTCCCAAGGATGACATCATCGTCATCTTTGAACACAGTGCTGAACACCACTGTCACTCTGTCCTTCTTGGCCTCCAGATACCTGAGGACAAACACAGAAACATGTCAACAACCAGTAGTCACCTCGGTGACATGGAATACTGGCAGTAAAAAAAAAAGGGTTCTTGGATTTAAAAATATACACAGTACCAGTCAAAGGTTTAGACACCTACTCATTCAAGAGTTTCTTTATTTTCTACATTCATTGTAGAATAATAGTAAAGACATCAAAAATATGAAATAACATATGGAATCATGTAGTAACCAGAAAAGTGTGAAACAAATCAAAATATATTTGATATGGGAGATTCTTCAAAGTAGCCACCCTTTGCCTTGATGCCCAGCTTCATGAGATAGTCACCTGGAATGCATTTCAATTAATAGGTGTGCCTTGTTAAAAAAGTTAATTTGTGGAATTTCTTTCCTTCTTAATGCTTTTGAGCCAATTGGTTATGTTGTGACAAGGTTGGGGTGGTATACAGAGGATAGCCCTATTTGGTAAAAGACCAGGTCCCTATTATGGCAAGAACAGCTCAAATAAGCAAAGAGAAACGACAGTCCATCATTACTTTAAGACATGGAGGTCAGTCAATATGGACATTTAAACTTTGAACGTTTCTTCAAGTGCAGTCGCAAAAACTATCAAGCGCTATGATGAAACTGGCTCTCATGAGAACCGCCACAGAAAAGGAAGACCCAAAGTTACCGCTACTGCAGAGGATAAAATAATTACAGTTACCAGCCTCAGATTGCAGCCAAAATAAATGATTCAGCGTTCAAGTAACAGACACATTTCAACATCAACTGTTCAGAGGAGACTGCGTGAATCAGGCCTTCATGGTCGAATTTCTGCAAAGAAACCACTACTTAAGGACACCAATAAGAGAAAGGCAAAGAAACCACTACTAAAGGACACCAATAAGAGAAAGGCAAAGAAACCACTACTAAAGGACACCAATAAGAGAAAGGCAAAGAAACCACTACTAAAGGACACCAATAAGAGAAAGGCAAAGAAACCACTACTAAAGGACACCAATAAGAGAAAGGCAAAGAAACCACTACTAAAGGACACCAATAAGAGAAAGGCAAAGAAACCACTACTAAAGGACACCAATAAGAGAAAGGCAAAGAAACCACTACTAAAGGACACCAATAAGAGAAAGGCAAAGAAACCACTACTAAAGGACACCAATAAGAGAAAGGCAAAGAAACCACTACTAAAGGACACCAATAAGAGAAAGGCAAAGAAACCACTACTAAAGGACACCAATAAGAGAAAGGCAAAGAAACCACTACTAAAGGACACCAATAAGAGAAAGGCAAAGAAACCACTACTAAAGGACACCAATAAGAAGAAACCCTTGAATGAGTAGGTGTTTTAAAACTTGACCGGTAGTGTGTGTGATTGAGATACACATACACACTTATTCAATGGGTTTTTAGGGGCTATAGCAGTAAAGGCAAAATTCTATATTTTAACAAGTAATTGTTTTGATAGCTAAATTCCAAATCAAATAGCTAAATGATCTATGTCATGACCACCTTAAAACAATTCCATGTTTTAGTAGAACCCCCCCACCCAAAGCCTCAGACTTTTAGTGGTCAACAACAAATAGCATCCTTGTTTTGTCTATGGTTACTTCTATACATTTTCATCCAGGCAGTGCAGCAGCCACCTACATGGACTCGTCGTCTCTGTAGTGGACCACGGCCCTCTTCTCTCCCTCCTTGCCCTCCTCCTGGAACTTGAAGTATTTCTCAAATACAGAGGCGAAGCAGTTCCTCTTCAGCATGCCCGCCTGGTGGATCACTTCCTCCTTGTTGGCTGGGACCGCATCCAGGTCAAAGAGCAGGGACACGTTATAGCCTAGGACACAGCCAATTACAGACAAGATCAGCTATTGTTCGATATAATTATTAAATCGCTAGAAACCTTCTTAGTAAGAGGTTTACTAACTGTGACAAGGTGTCAATCTGAGGGGAATGGGGGTCAAAACCCACCTATAGCAAATGACAATACTAATAAAAACCAAAATTCTTCATAGACTTTCCAACAAAGTAAACTATTAAGCAAAAAAACGAACAATGTGTTGGCCTAATTGCAAAGTGTTAGACCTGGTGCCAACCAAAGACAGCGTATCACCCAGTAAACACTATCTATAGTTTCAATCATGGAGGAGGATGTGGGTGCACGGTGTTATTTTAAGTGAATGTGTCTACACTTCAGGCTGTAGAAAAAACTAAAGCAGGAGAACAAGAAGCAGTTGTTTATTTTTAACATTTGAGTCATTTATAGTGATTTACAGTCCCAGCTAGGTGGTGGTACAACCACATACAGTATCTCAGTCCCAGCTAGGTGGTGGGACAACCACATACAGTATCTCAGTCCCAGCTAGGTGGTGGGACAACCACATACAGCATCTCAGTCCCAGCTAGGTGGTGGGACAACCACATACAGTATCTCAGTCCCAGCTAGGTGGTGGTACAACCACATACAGTATCTCAGTCCCAGCTAGGTGGTGGGACAACCACATACAGTATCTCAGTCCCAGCTAGGTGGTAGTACAACCACATACAGCATCTCAGTCCCAGCTAGGTGGTGGGACAACCACATACAGTATCTCAGTCCCAGCTAGGTGGTGGGACAACCACATACAGCATCTCAGTCCCAGCTAGGTGGTGGGACAACCACATACAGTATCTCAGTCCCAGCTAGGTGGTGGGACAACCACATACAGTATCTCAGTCCCAGCTAGGTGGTGGGACAACCACATACAGTATCTCAGTCCCAGCTAGGTGGTGAGACAACCACATACAGCATCTCAGTGAGAGTACATTTTTCCTGAATAAAGTAGCTAACTATCAGCGAAGTCAGTGGCAGTAATATAAGTGTGGGTGTTGGACCTCCGTAAGGGATAGGCTATATGACGCGCTGTCGATAATTCTCTGAGGAGTTGGAGTCATTAACATGGTGACAGTGGAAACTTCCATAGGGAGAGTGGACCGTAGTTACATAATACTTACACGCCTCGGGTGAAACCAGGAAGTTCCCATAGACCCGCTTCAGCAGCTGAAAGGAGGGAGGGATTTGGTGTGTTATTATGGACAGTAACAGATAAATGCCCCGACGGAGTCCGACACCAGCTATGCAACATCAGAGAGCCAGAGTGGACTGGTAGAGGTGGATGTCTCAGTGTAGATAATGGTAAGGGGAGATCATAAGCCTTCCCCTAAAACAACGGTTGCCCGTCAATGTGGAATCACTGGTAATGCAGCCCGAGTTCTGAACAAATAAGGCAATAATATGCAAATCCAGCGTACACATGTCAAAACAGATGACATTACTTCTATTATAAGAAGATGTACTGCAACTCTGTTTCCTTTACAGTAAAATTGCAAGAGTGCACCATTGTGACACGTATTTATGTATTGTGTAAATCTATTATGTAACACGTAAAGCGGGACATTTCTACACAAAAATGTGGTTTGTTGTGGGTTAGTGAAGAAAGGCAACAAGGTGTACCAAATTTACACTTAGTGACTGAAAAGGACAAGACTTGATTAGTTGAACATGTTCTCATAAAGCCACTGTTTTTGCAGTAGTTAAACTAGCTTTTTATACCACTACAATGAGGAACGGAGCTGGAAGTAAGACACAAGGCAATGAAGGTAGACATTCATTTTCTATGGTCAGGTGACAGGACTGGGACATACACCACTGTGCAGCAAGTGATATAGGTGTTCCTTTCCACAGCTCTTTTCCTCCATGATCTTAAAGTGCTCGACAGGTAAAAGCAATACTGTTAAAACCTATCCAGTCCTTTGATTCAGTAGTGCTCACAGAGAGTAAGAAAACAAGGACTGGTAGACTACAGGAAAGCAGTCATGGTGTTCATTAGGCAACATTTAGCTGTCTCAGTCAGCACTTCCTCCTTATAGGGTGAGTCATAAAGCACTTCCTGTTTCTATAAGAAACCCCTGCTGCTGATACTGCTTTCTTACATACATGGTGAGGATGTACAAAGCCCTGACATCCTGCTTTAGACATTTCTCCCTTTTCACATGAAATAAAACATCTACTCTGACACACATTTCCGAGCATTACATTTCAGAGCATTACATTACAATTCATCTGAGAGTCACAGGGTTGTGATGGAGCTCATATAATTAAAGATGGACTTTGTGATAACTAACTCTGCCTTGTGTGGTTTGCTCTCATGATTTGGTAAATACCGGAAATTTCCACGACACAACTTTCAAAACAGAATTACTTTCCCAATGTTCGTCAGCTGTAGTGTATGATATACCATTTTCGGAGTCTCTACCTTTATCCAATGTAAAAAAAACAATTTCAAATTTTGCTACATAAGACCGAATCGAGCCGGTCGGTCACATATACTGGTCCCCCATGGGAATCGAACCCACAACCCTGGCGTTGCAAGTGCCATGCTCTACCAAGTGAGCTACACGGGACATATCTGTAGATTGAATGAAGGGCAAGGGAGGTACAGATGCTGGTGTGTATGTGTGTGTCACCTCATCAGCTCCGTGCTCCTGCAGCTCCTTGTAGAACTTAAGGGAGATGCTGACCATCAGCTTGGTCTTGTCCCCATCGGGGTTGGAGATGTGGTAGAGGACACCATCGAAATCTACAGTTCAGAGAAAAGCCATCAGTTACAAACAAGCACCCACCTGGAAAAACTCACTCCTGAAAATAGCATAATATTGTTAAAACTGCATGCTACTGCACGGAAATATTAACCCCTAGTCCTTAACTCACCTGCAAATGTCACCTCCACTGCCTCTGGTTTAGTCCTACAAATAGAGGATTATATGTAAAATATGTATGAAACTGAATGCATGATAATATAACAAATTCGGCCATGTTTTGTTGAGTAGTTGTTAACTATAGACAACGCTTAATTTGCTGCCAGTATAATAATATTCTGTTGCAGCAGTTACCATGTTGGCATATTTGTGTAAAACCATTTTGGTTTTCGTGCAACTTGCAATTGTATTTCAAGAAACCACTCCTTGGGGTTTAGAAGTTGTCTATAACAGCAGTTCCTCTCCCCAGAGTTGTACTGACATGACCCAACTTGGGGATGCTGGAATGCGGAAGAGGCCAACAATGCGATGGCTAATATATTGCTAGTAGCTATCTAGTCTGATTATTCTCTATTCATTTCCTGAATTGAACGACTCTAGCTAATACAAGGTTAATCCATAACGATACGTTCTCTTTCTCAATTCAAAGCAAACTAGTTAGCTAGCTACTATACCATGAACTAGAAAAGCAGGTTCCCTTTTACTGCGGTGATTAGCATAGCAGCCAGTGATAGGTATAGTTAGCTAGCTAATAACACGGTTAGACATATTTTCTGTGAAAGCCACCATCATAATTGAAAAATTGGCAGTTCATTGGGACAATAAATGAGGATGCCGACAAGCACACGTAAACTAGAGTTCGCTTAGCGTTACCCCCTTATTGGGGCTAGACAGTTATTAGATTGGCTTCACCTGCCCAGCTAGTCTAGCTAGCCAAAGCTAACCAGTGACAGACACACCCCATTATTCCGGCTAAGCGATGCCTCTTGCAGAGGCGCGTGCCTCTTTATTCAGTTAAACCAGAATATTACTGTACGTGTCAAATCTATCGTCACTGTTCTGTCAATTCCTCCAGCCGCACATTTTCCATCCATCATTCGTTGTCGAGCAAATAATACTGGCCAGACATTAAGATACGGCTACTGTTAGCTATTCGGTAGCTAGCAAGCTAGTCTGGAACAATGATTTCTCACCCATTGGATGCACCGTCAAATTTCAACGTCAGCGTCTCTTCTATAATCCGGTTGTTGATTTCTAGCAGAATCATTGCAGCGGACTGGGGAATACGTTTAAATCGAAATATAAATTTGTTTTAGATCCTTAGGCTTCTTTGTGTCAAATTCTGCAAATGTTTCTTCCCTGACAGACCGCTTCCGCCGAGTTTTCCGTCTGTCGGCTCTTCCGCTTATTTCATTCCGGACCCCAAAGCAAGGTTGCTCACAGCACTGCCTGTAAGATTATGGCTGATATTGGTCTAGATATAAAATGTACACACTGATTTTTATTATAAACTGGGTGGTTCGAGCCCTGAATGCTGATTGGCTGAAAGCCGTGGTATATCACACCGTATACAACGAGTATGACAAAACATGTATTTTTAACGCTCTAATGACATTGGTAACCAGTTTATAAAAGCAATAAGGCACCTCGGGTGTTTGTGGTACATGGCCAATATACTACAGCTAAGGGCTGTAACCAGAAACTCCACGTTGCATTGTGCATAAGAACAGCCAGATACCACACCCCCCCGGGCCGTATTGCTTAATTAAATAACTGCTCACCTTCATTGTGTGTTTTTGTCAGATAACAAAACACATTTAAATCGTTCATGGTTCCTAATTATTCCTAGTAATAGACCAACCACAAGTTTGTAATGTAGTAGGATATGTAATGCATATATTAAATATACTGTATATATACAGTATCAGTCAAACGTTTGGAAACACTTACTCATTCAATGGTTTTTCTTTATATTTACTATTTTTTTGTAGAATAATAGTGAAGACATCAACAATATTAAATAACACATATGGAATCATGTAGTAACCAAAAAACTGTTAAACAAATCAAAATATTTTATATTTGAGATTCTTCAAAGTAGCCACCCTTTGCCTTGATGACAGCTTTACACACTCTTGGAATTCTCTCAACCAGCTTCATGAGTCACCTGGAATGCATTTAAATTAATTTGTGTAATTACTGCGCTTGAGCCAATCAGTTGTATTGTGACAAGGTAGGGGTGGTATACAGAAGATAGCCCTATTTGGTAAAAGACCAAGTCCATATTATGGCAAGAGCAGCTCAAATAAGCAAAGAGAAACGACAGTCCATCATTACTTCAAGACATGAAGGTCAGTCACTGCGGAACATTTCAAGAATTTGAAAGTTTCTTCAAGTGCAGTTGCAAAAAACCATCAAGCGCTATGATGAAACTGGCTCTCATGAGGGCCGCCTCAGGAAAGGAAGATCCAGAGTTACCTCTACTGCAGAGGATAAGTTCATTAGAGTTCACTGCACCTCAGATTGCAGGCCAAATAAATGCTTCACAGAGTTCAAGTAACAGACACATCTCAACATCAACTGTTCAGAGGAGACTGCATGAATCAGGCCTTCATGGTCGAATTGCTGCAAAGAAACCACTACTAAAGGACACCAAAAAGAAGAGACTTGCTTGGGCCAAGAAACATGAGCAATGGACAGTAGACCGGTGGAAATCTGTCCTTTGATCTGATGTGTCCAAATTTGAGATGTTTGGTTCCAACCGCCGTGTCTTTGTTAGACGCAGAGTAGGTGAACGGATGATCTCTGCATGTGTGGTTCCCACCGTGAAGCATGGAGGAGGAGGTGTGATGGTGTGGGGGTGCTTTGCTGGTGACCCTTTACCTGCTTAAATAGGGGACCAATCAGCATGTTACCAACCCGTAGTAAACTTCTGGAAAAAATGGTGTTTGACCAGATACAATGCTATTTCACAGTCAACAAATTGACAACAGACTTTCAGCACGCATATAGGGAAGGACATTCAACAAGCACAGCACTTACACAAATGACTGATGATTGGCTGAGCGAAATTGATGATCACAATATTGTGGGGGCTGTCTTGTTTGACTTCAGTCCAGCTTTTGACATTATCGAGCATAGTTTGCTGCTGGAAAAACATAAGTGTTTTGGCTTTACACCCCCTGCTATAATGTGGATAAAGAGTTACTTGTCTTACAGAACACAGAGGGTGTTCTTTAATGGAAGCCTCTCAAGCACAATCAAGGTAGAATCATGAATTCCCCAGTATAGCTGTTTAGGCCCCTTGCTTCTTTCCATTTTTACTAATGACATGCCACTGGCTTTGAGTAAGGTCATTGTGTCTATGTATGCGGATGACTCAACACTATACACGTCAGCTACTACAACGACTGAAATGACTGCAACACTTAACAAAAAGCTGCAGTTAGTTTCAGAATGGGTAGCAAAGAATAAGTTAGTCCTAAATATTTCAAAAACTAAAAGCATTGTATTTGGGACAAATCATTCACTAAACCCTAAATCTCAACTACATCTCGAAAATGAATAATGTGGAAATTGAGCAAATTGAGGTAACTAAACTGCTTGGAGTAACCCTGGATTGTAAACTGTCACAGTCAAAACATATTGATACAACAGTAGCTAAGATGGGGAGAAGTCTGTCCATAATATGTATTTATTTATTTTTATTTCACCTTTATTTAGCCAGGTACGCTAGTTGAGGACAAGTTCTCATTTGCAACTGCAACCTGGCCAAGATAAAGCATGGCAATTTGACACATACAACAACACAGAGTTACACATGGAATAAACAAAACATACAGCTAATAATACAGTAGAAAAATGTGCAAATGAGGAAAGATAAGGGAGTTAAGGCAATAAATAGGCCATGGTGGCGAAGTAATTACAATATAGCAATTAAACACTGGAATGGTAGATGTGCAGAAGATGAATGTGCAAGTAGAGATACTGGGGTGCAAAGGAGCAAGATAAATAAATAAAATACTGTATGGGGATGAGGTAGATAGATGGGCCGTTTACAGATGGGCTATGTATAGGTGCAGTGATCTGTGAGCTGCTCTGACAGCTGATGCTTAAAGCTAGTGAGGGAGAAGTGAGTCTCCAGCTTCAGTGATTTTGGCAGTTTGTTCCAGTCATTGGCAGCAGAGAACTGGAAGGCAAAGGTGACCAAAGGAGGAATTGACTTTGGGGGTGACCAGTGAGATATACCCGCTGAGCGTGTGCTACGAGTGGGTGCTGCTATGGTGACCAGTGAGCTGAGATAAGGTGGGGCTTTATCTAGCAGAGACTTGTAGATAACATGTAGCCAGTTGGTTTGGCGACGAGTATGAAGCGAGCGCCAACCAACGAAAGCGTACAGGTCGCGGTGGTGGGTAGTGTATGGGGCTTTGGTGACAAAACGGATGGCATTGTGATAGACTGCATCCAATTTGTTGAGTAGAGTGTT
This sequence comes from Oncorhynchus mykiss, assembly GCF_057628025.1. Taxonomy (NCBI): domain Eukaryota; kingdom Metazoa; phylum Chordata; class Actinopteri; order Salmoniformes; family Salmonidae; genus Oncorhynchus; species Oncorhynchus mykiss. The sequence continues at coordinate 22,404,215 of NC_143039.1, forward strand.
GGAGGCTATTTTATAGATGACATCGCCGAAGTCGAGGATCGGTAGGATGGTCAGTTTTACGAGGGTATGTTTGGCAGCATGAGTGAAGGATGCTTTGTTGCGATATAGGAAGCCGATTCTAGATTTAATTTTGGATTGAAGATGCTTGATGTGAGTCTGGAAGGAGAGTTTACAGTCTAACCAAACACCTAGGTATTTGTAGTTGTCCACGTATTCTAAGTCAGAGCTGTCCAGAGTAGTGAGGCTGGATGGGCGGGCAGGTGCGGGCAGTGATCGATTGAATAGCATGCAACTACTCCTCAGATAGAGTTCAGTGTGTCAAATCAGAGGGCCTGTTGTCCAGACCTCTGGCAGTCTCTATGGGTGTGCCACAGGGTTCAATTCTCGGGCCGGCTCTTTTCTCTGTATACATCAATGATGTCGCTCTTGCTGCTGGTGATTCTCTGATCCACCTCTACACAGACGACACCATTTTGTCACCAAGGCCCCATAACCTACCCACCACTGTGACCTGTGTGCTCTAGTTGGCTGGCCCTCTCTTCAAATTAGTCACCAAACCCACTGGCTCCAGGTCTTCTATAAGTCTTTGCTAGCTAAAGCCCGCCTTATCTCAGCTCACTGGTCACCATAGCAGCACCCGCCCGTAGAACGCGCTCCAGCAGGTATATTTCACTGGTCATCCCCAAAGCCAACTCCTCTTTGACCGCCTTTCCTTCCAGTTCTCTGCTGCCAATGACTGGAACGAATTGCAAACATCACTGAAGCTGTAGTCTTATATCTCCCTCACTAACTTTAAGCATCACCTGTCAGAGCAGCTTACCAATCATTGCACCTGTACACATCTGTAAATAGCCCACCCAACTACCTCATCCCCACATTGTTATTTTTTATATTTTTTCTCCTTTGCACCCCAGTATCTCTACTTGCACATTCATCTTCTGCACATCTATCACTCCAATGTTTAATTGCTAAATTGTAATTATTTTGCCACTATTGCCTATTTATTGCCTTACCTTCCTAATCGTATTACATTTGCACAAACTGTACATATATTTTTCTATTGTGTTATTCACTGCACATTTGTTTATTCCATGTGTAACTCTGTGTTGTTTGTGTCACACCTCTTTGCTTTCTCTTGGCCAGGTCGCAGTTGTAAGTGAGAACATGTTCTCAACTGGCCTACCTGGTTAAATAAAGGTGAAACAAACTGTTCCATTAAATGATGCTTCTCATCAGATCATAACTATGAATCTGTGCCTGCTAGTTACTGCTGTGACACCTTGTTGTCCTCTCTCTATGTGCACATCACTGCAGCCGACCCACAATCCGGAAATATCTTGTCTAGATATTTGGAAGATTTGGAAAACTGGTTTCAGAATACAGTCATCCGAACAACCTTATAGTTCAGCTGATTCCCTCATAAATATCTTACTGTCAAGTCAAATACTTGCTATCATTTTAAGTAAGCATATAAAACAGCAATCCCGTCTCAATCAACTCACGACTAACTCAGTCCACTATAACTCAATCCACATCTGCATTGCTTGCTGTTTGGGGTTTTAGGCTGGGTTTCTGTATAGCACTTTGTGACATCTGTTGATGTAAAAAGGGCTTCAGAAATACATTTGATTGATCGATAATATAGACTGAGTGTGATGGTTACGTTCAATGAGGAGACACAAAGTTTTATTTCAAGTAATTAATTACATGACATTATTTCCTACCTTACAGAACAGTATTGAAATTGGATTCCTGGGTGTGGGCTATGGATCCAATCATTTTCCTTCCCCATCTATCTCCCCTCATCTCCCCTCCCTCAAGTCCTCTCTGTTGGGCAGACCAGAGGAATCTCAATTCAAGTAGGGACAAGCCTACCGCTCAAGAAGGTGAGAAGGAATGAGGCCCAAGAAAGTCAAAAACAGTAAACACAAGTCTATCTTCACTTAAATCCATTGCAGGTAAGGAAAACCACATGGTCCACTCAGAATATTTATCAATCAATTAATAAGATTTATTTATTAAGCCATTTTTACATCAGTCAATGTCAATAAGTGCTATAGAGAAACTCAGCCTAAAACCCCAAACAGCAAGCAATGCAGATGAAGAAGAACAGTGACTAGGAAAAACTCCCTAGAAAAGCAGGAACCTAGGAAGAAACCTAAAGAGGAACCAGGCTCTGAGGGGTGGCCAGTCCTCTTCTGGCTGTGCCGGGTGGACATTATAACAGTACATGGCCAAGATTTTCAAACGTACATAGATGACCAGCAGGGTCAAATAATAATAATCACAGTGGTTGTAGAGGGTGCAACTGTTCAGCACCTCAGAAGAAATTGTTAGTTGGCGTTTCATAGCCGAGCATTCAGAGTTTGAGACAGCAGGTGCTGTAGAGAGAGAGAGAGTTCGAAAACAGCAGGTCCGGGACAAGGTAGCACGTCCAGTGAACAGGTCAGGGTTCCATCGCCGCAGGCAGAACAGTTGAAACTGGAGCAGCAGCACAACCAGGTGGACTGGGGACAGCAAGGAGTCATCAGGCCAGTTAGTCCTGATGCATAGTCCTAGGGCTCGGATCCTCTGGAAGGGGAGGGAGAGGGAGAGATAGAGAATTATAGGGAGCATACTTAAATTTACACCGGACACCGGATAAAACAAGAGAATTACACCAGATATAACAGACTGACCCTAGCCCCCGACACATAAACTATTGCAGCATAGATACTGGAGGCTGAGACAGGAGGGGTCGGGAGACACTGTGGCCCCGTCCGACGATACCCCCGGACAGTGCCAACCAGGCAGGATATAACCCCACCCACTTTGCCAAAGCACAGCCCCTACACCACTAGAGGGGTATCCGCAAACCACCAACTTACTACCCTGAGACAAGGCTGAGAATAGCCCACGAACATCTCCTCCATGGCACAAACCCGAGGGGGGCGCCAACCCGGACAGGAAGATCAGGTCAGTGGAGAGAGGGGAGCCGGCCAGGGTTGTAGGTGTTAACTGCTTTCAGTTCCCTTTATTCTCCTGGTTAGGGATTAGATAATATATTCATAGTCCTTGGATTAGGGCCTATGTGTTATTTATTTGTATTCTCCCCAATTTCGATCTTGTCTCATCGCTGCAACTCCCCAAAGTGCTCAGGAGAGGCAAATGTGTCCTCCGAAACATGACCCGCCTGACCGCGCTCCTTAACACATGCCAGCTTAACCTGGAAGCCAGCTGCACCAATGTGTCGGAGGAAACACTGTTCAATTGGGGACCGGGGTCAGCCTGCAGGTACCCGACCCACCACAAGAAGTCGCTAGGGCACGATGATCCAAGTACAACCCCACTGGCCAAACCTTCCCCTCACCCAGTTGTGCGCCGCCCTATGGGGCTCCCGGCCGGTTGTGGCACAGCACAGGAATGAACCCAGTTCTGTAGCAACGCCTCTAGCCCCGCTATGCAGAGCCTTAGTCTACTGCACCACGGGCCTATGTGTTTTAGCACTGCAGGAGAAAGAGACCCATTACCTCGTATGGACCCATTACCTCCTAAACTGGTAGGTTACACTTCAAGAAGCTTCTGACCACTTTTGCATGAGCGTATCATGCAGAGACTGTGGAGAATTCCTCTCAAGCAGTCGCTGTCTGTCAGACATGCATATTTGAACTGTAATTTGTTTGTTAACAGCTTTTATTTTGGGATAGCCACCTATCAAACAGGTCAGTTTATTTTTGTTCTCAGTGGCGCAGTGGTTAAGGGCACTGTACTGCAAATGTGCTTGTTGACCATTGATATCTGTGCCACCAGAGACTCTGGGTTCGCGCCCAGGCTCTGTCGTAACCGGGAGGTCCGTGGGGCAACGCACAATTGGCCTAGCGTCGTCTGGGTTAGGGAGGGCTTGGCCGGTAGGGAAATCCTTGTCTCATCGCACACCAGCGACTCCTGTGGCGGGCCTGGCGCAGTGCGTGCTAACCGAGGTTGCCAGGTGCACGGTGTTTCCTCCGACACATTGGTGCAGCTGGCTTCCGGGTTGGATGGCGCTGTGTTAAGAAGCAGCGCGGCTTGGTTGGGTTGTGTATCGGAGGACGCATGACTTTCAACCTTCGTCTCTCCCGAGCCCGTACGGGAGTTGTAGCGATGAGACAAGATAGTAGCTACTAAACAATTGGATACCACGAAATTGGGGAGAAAAAGGAGTAAAAAAAAAATAATTATAATAATAATATTTACTGCTATATTGTCCTTTGATAATGGATTCCTTGAGCCACAGAGACAGACAGGGCATTAGTGTGACGCAGAGTGGAACCCAAGAGCAGACTCAGACAAGGGGACTGGGATGAAGTAACCAAGGTATTTATTTAAACACAGGGGGAAGATGGAGTGCAGGCCAGGGGAGGTTTGGGTGGGTTGCAGGAAACCAGGTGCGGAGGCTGGAGCGAGAGGGGTTGGGACAAGGTAAGCAAGTCCGAAGGGGAATTCAAGGGAGTAGTAGAGTGGGGAATCCAGGACAGTGGCAGGGTGACGAGACGTGGAACTGGGGACATGGACCAGAGTCAGAGCGGGTGGAACTGTAGTGGAGAGGAAAACAGCATCAGGCAAGGAAACCAGGCACAACAGGATCTAATCATAACAAACAGCTAGACGTGTAGACTGACTGAGCAGAGATTACGATCTGGCAGTGTGGAAGTGGCAGGACTGAGTATTTGTAGAGGTCTTGATTATGGAACAGATTGCAGTTGGTGGGGATCTGCTCTGACTCCAGCACACCTGTCTCTACCCACACAATCACACACACGGGGAAAGAGAGAGAAAGATTGAGAGAGTACTGAGGGAGTGGCGGCAGATCAAGGAGACACAGGATGAGCAGTAGAGGGCGTTGCAGGGGCAGATGTGACAATTATTTTAATGATTAAGGTGATGTCATTGAGACAACAGGTGTTTTATTTTTGCTTATTGGTGGTTACCTGATCATGGCATGTATTTTATCAATGCATTGAATATATATTGTCGCAAATGTGCTTGTTGACCATTGATATCTGAAATATTCTTGTCTACTTTTTTGTGTGCGTTCATCGCTTGAGAACAAAATATTTCCACATTCTAAGAAGCTTCACACTTGACGGGCCTGAGGAGCATAATGTTGTAAGGCATCTTACCTCACTTCCTTCTCTGTACAAAGAGTTTGCAACACTGACCAAAGAACCCAGTGTCTTCTGCAATGACAGTAATTGACGTGCATGCAATTTGAGCATATCACGTAAATGACACTTAGAGGACAGGACCTAGACATGGTGTAATGTAGGTCACAGGGATGTTAATGACAGACATGTAGACCCTCTCATCCCACGGCAGCTCTACCCAAGGTTACCATTGTTCTCTGATACCTTAAGAATAGATATCACTTACTGACAAACTCAAGGTTTTGTTTATTTGTGATCTGTGTGTTTGTGAATGCCCACATGTATTCCTACTTTGTGGCTGGGGGGAGTTTTGTCTGTACAGGTGGTAGTTCACAGCCCCAGGTACTTGTTTAGGAAGTAGTTGAAATGTTTTGCGGTAAATACTTTGTTTGGCTATATCATGTAAGACCCAAGTGCAGACTGTGTGAAGTAACCATGTTTAATTTAACAACAGTGGCAGGCGAACGACAGGTTAAGGCAGGCAGGGGTCGATAATCATTAGTAGGAGCAAAGGTACAGGACGGCAGGCAGGCTCAGGGACAGGCAGAGTTCAGTAATCCAGAGAGGGGCAACGGTACAGGTCAGCAGGCAGGCTCAGGGTCAGGGACCGGCAGACTGATCAGGCAGGCTCAGGGACAGGCAGAGATCAGTAATCCAGAGAGGAGCAAAGGTACAGGTCAGCAGGCAGGCTCAGGGTCAGGGACCGGCAGACTGATCAGGCAGGGTCAGGGACAGGGAGACTGATCAGGCAGGCTCAGGCAGAGATCAGTAATCCAGAGAGGAGCAAAGGTACAGGTCAGCAGGCAGGCTCAGGCAGACTGGTCAGGCAGCAGGCTCGGAGTCAGGACAGGCAAGGGTCAAAACCAGGAGGGTGAGAAACTGGAAACCGCAGGCGCTTGAACAAACAAGACGAACTGGCACAGACAGACAGAAAACACAGGTATAAATATCCAGAGGATAAGTGGGGAAGATGGGCGACACCTGGAGGGGGTGGAGACAAGCACAAGGACAGCTGAAACAGATCAGAACATGTTAGGCCAAGCCGACTAGCTATGGATCATAGCCGGGGTTGTACTGGACTAGCGTGTGTGTAACTATTAGGCCCATTGGTGCTCATCTTAAAGTGGTACTCCAGTCTCCTTTTAATCTAATTTAACACCTGATTTACTTAAAAGACACACCTCAGATGGTCCAGGCATCCTCACGAGGATGGCATAACACATTCTCATCAGACCAACTCCTTGAATGCCCTACTCCTTGAAGTTTGCAGTTGTGCCTATAAAACACTATTGTACCATTTACTGTGTGCATTTGACTGTATAATACATGGGATATTGCTTTAAAAACAGTAAAAGTTAAAAAATCACTGTAGGATGTCTTTAAGTGAAGATGTCTCAACAAAGACAAGGGCATCAGAAGTTAAAGGCTAGTCTTTCTCTGTCTGTCTCTATCTTACCATATTATATTTAGTAATGTGCTCTCAGATCCACCAACAGCTGACAGAAAAAGAAACTGCCTAAAAAGTTCCAAACTGCTGTCAAACATTCTCTTTTTAACAATTCAATGAACAAGTGGAGTCTATGACTTTCATTTCTAATCATTGAGGAAGCAGAATTTGAGGCTGACAAATGACTCAAGTGCAGTGACACAACATTGTTCTCTTAATTAACAGGATATCTCCACACTTCCATCCCAGCTGTGATGTCTTTAAAACAGTGGCAACTCCCTCTTCATTATCATAGAACTGGATGCAAAGATGACAGGTGAGAACTTATATAGTTTGTAAATACTCATGAAATTCAGATGGATGGATGGATGGGTTTGGGTGGATGGATGGATGGATGGGTTTGGGTGGATGGATGGGATGTGTTTGGATGTATGGGTGGGTTTGGGTGGATAGAGGATGGGTGGATGGATGGGTGGGTGGATGAAGGGATTGTTTGGGTGGATGGATGGGTTTGGGTGGATGAAGGATGGGGTGGATGGATGGGTTTGAGTGGGTGGATGGATAGGTTTGGGTGGATGGATGAATGGGTTTGAGTGGGTGGGTGGGTGGGTGGATGGGTGGGTGGATGGGTTTGGTAGATGAGGGATGGGTTTGATTGAATGGATGGATGGGTGAATGATGGATGAGTTTGGGTGGATGATGGATGGGTTTGGGTGGATGGATGGATGGATGGGTTTGGGTGGATGGATGGGTTTGGGTGGATATATGGATGAAGTGATGGGTTTGGATGGATGGGTTTGGGTGGATGGATGGGTTTGGGTGGATGGATGGATGGATGGGTTTGGGTGGATGGATGGATGGATGGGTTTGGGTGGATGGATGGATGGGTGGATGGATGGGTTTGGGTGGATGGATGGGTTTGGGTGGATGGATGGGTTTGGGTGGTGAATGGATGAAGTGATGGGTTTGGATGGATGGGTTTGGGTGGATGGATGGGTTTGAGTGGATGGATAGGTTTGCGTGGATGGATGGAAGGGTGGATGGATGGATGGGTTTGAGTGGATGGATGGGTGGGTGGATAGGTTTGCGTGGATGGGTGGTTTTGGGTGGATAGGTTTGGTAGATGGCTGGATGGGTGCATGGATGGGTTTGGGTGGGTGGATGGGTGGATGGATTAATTAATGGTTAAGGGATTGATTTGGATGATGGATGGGTTTGGGTGGATGGATGGGTTTGGGTTGATCATGGAATGGTTTGGATGGATGAAGGGATAGATTTGGATAGATGGATGGGTTTGAGTGGGTGGATGGATAGGTTTGGGTGGAGATATGGATGGATGGATGGGGTGTGGTGGAAGGATGGATGAAGGGATAGGTTTTGATGGATGGGTTTCGGTGGATGAGGTTGGGTGGATGAATGGGGGAAGTGATGGGTTTGGATGGATGGGTTTGGGTGGATGAAGGGATGGGTTTGGGTGGATGGATGGATGGGTTTGGGTTGATCATGGATGGGTTTGGATCGATGAAGGGATAGGTTTGGATAGATAGATGGGTTTGAGTGTGTGGATGGATGGGTTTGGGTGGATTGATGGATGAGTTTGGGTGGATGGATGGGTTTGGGTGGATGGATGGATGGGTTTGGGTGGATGAATGGATGAAGTGATGGGTTTGGATGGATGGGTTTGGGTGGATGGATGGGTTTGAGTGGATGGATAGGTTTGCGTGGATGGATGGAAGGGTGGATGGGTGGATAGGTTTGGTAGATGGCTGGATGGGTGGATGGATGGGTTTGGGTGGGTGGATGGATGGATGGATTTGGATGATGGATAGGTGGATGGGATGAATTAATGGATAAAGGGCTGGATTTGGATGAAGGGATGGGTTTGGGTGGATAGATGGGTTTGGGTTGATCATGGATGGGTTCGGATGGATGTAGGGATAGGTTTGGATAGATGGATGGGTTTGAGTGGGTGGATGGATAGGTTTGGTTGGAGATATGGATGGATGGGGTGAGTGGAAGGATGGATGAAGGGATAGGTTTGGATGGATGGGTTTGGGTGGGTGGATGAAGGGATGGGTTTGGATAGATGGATGGGTTTCAGTGGGTGGATGGATAGGTTTGGGTGGAGATATTGATGGATGGATGGGTTGGGGTGGAAGGATTGATGAAGGGATAGGTTTGGATGGATGGGTTTGGATGGATGAATGGGTGAAGTGATGGGTTTGGATGGATGGGTTTGGTGGGTGGATGGATGGGTGGGTGGGTTTGGGTGGATGAAGGGAATGGTTTTGATGGATGGTTTGGGTGGATGGATGGGTTTGGATGGATGAAGGGATGGGTTTGGGTGAATGGATTGATGGGTGGATGGGTTTGGGTGGATGGATGGATGGATGGATGAGTTTGGGTGGATGATGGATGGGTGGGTGGATGGGTTTGGGTGGATGATGGATGGGTTTGAGTGGATGGATGGGTGGTAGGTTTGCGTGGATGGGTGGGTTTGGGTGGATGAATGGATTGGTGGATAGGTTTGGTAGATGGCTGGATGGGTGGGTGGGTTTGAATGGGCGGAGGGATGGGTTTGGGTGGATGGATGAATGAATGGATTTGGATGATGGATGGGTTTGAGTGTATGGATGGATGGGTTTGGATGGATGGATGGATGGGTGGGTGGATGGGTTTGGGTGGATGATGGATGGGTTTGAGTGGATGGATGGGTGGATAGGTTTGCTTGGATGGGTGGGTTTGGGTGGATGAATGGATTGGTGGATAGGTTTGGTAGATGGCTGGATGGGTGGGTGGGTTTGAATGGGTGGAGGGATGGGTTTGGGTGGATGGATGAATGAATGGATTTGGATGATGGATGGGTTTGAGTGTATGGATGGATGGGTTTGGGTGGATGGATGGGTTTGGGTGGATGGATGGGTTTGGGTGGATGAATGGATGAAGTGATGGGTTTGGATGGATGGGTTTGGGTGGATGGATGGATGGGTGGATGGATGGGTTTGGGTGGATGGATGGGTTTGGGTGGATGGATGGATGGGTTTGGGTGGTGAATGGATGAAGTGATGGGTTTGGATGGATGGGTTTGGGTGGATGGATGGGTTTGAGTGGATGGATAGGTTTGAGTGGATGGATGGAAGGGTGGATGGATGGATGGGTTTGAGTGGATGGATGGGTGGGTGGATAGGTTTGCGTGGATGGGTGGTTTTGGGTGGATAGGTTTGGTAGATGGCTGGATGGGTGCATGGATGGGTTTGGGTGGGTGGATGGGTGGATGGATTAATTAATGGTTAAGGGATTGATTTGGATGATGGATGGGTTTGGGTGGATGGATGGGTTTGGGTTGATCATGGATGGGTTTGGATGGATGAAGGGATAGATTTGGATAGATGGATGGGTTTGAGTGGGTGGATGGATAGGTTTGGGTGGAGATATGGATGGATGGATGGGGTGTGGTGGAAGGATGGATGAAGGGATAGGTTTTGATGGATGGGTTTCGGTGGATGAGGTTGGGTGGATGAATGGGTGAAGTGATGAGTTTGGATGGATGGGTTTGGGTGGATGAAGGGATGGGTTTGGGTGGATGAATGGATGGGTTTGGGTGGATGGATGGATGGGTTTGGATGGATGAAGGGATGGGTTTGGGTGAATGGATCGATGGGTGGATGGGTTTGGGTCGGTGGATGGATGGATGGGTGGGTTTGGGTGGATGAAGGAATGGGTTTGGATAGATGGATGGGTTTGAGTGGATGGATGGATAGGTTTGGGTGGAGATATGGATGGATGGATGGGTTGTGGTGGAAGGATGGATGAAGGGATAGGTTTTGATGGATGGGTTTTGGTGGATGAGGTTGGGTGGATGAATGGGTGAAGTGATGGGTTTGGATGGATGGGTTTGGGTGGATGAAGGGATGGGTTTGGGTGGATGAATGGATGGGTTTGGGTGGATGGATGGATGGGTTTGGATGGATGAAGGGATGGGTTTGGGTGAGCGGATCGATGGGTGGATGGGTTTGGGTGGGTGGATGGATGGATGGATGAGTTTGGGTGGATGATGGATGGGTTTGGGTGGATGGATGGATGAGTTTAGGCAGATGGATGGATGAGTTTGGATGGATGAGTTTAGGCGGATGGATGGATGAGTTTGGCTGGATGGGTTTGGGTGGATGAAGTGATGGGTTTGGATGGATGGATGGATGGATGAGTTTGGGTGGATGAATGGATGAAGGGATGGGTTTGGATGGATGGGTTTGGGTGGATAGATGGATGAAGGGATGGGTTTGGATGGAAGGGTTTGGGTGGATGGATGGGTTTGAGTGGATGGGTGGGTTTGGGTGGATGAATGGATGAAGGGATGGGTTTGGATGGATGGGTTTGGGTGGATAGATGGATGAAGGGATGGGTTTGGATGGAAGGGTTTGGGTGGATGGATGGGTTTGAGTGGATGGGTGGGTTTGGGTGGATGGATGGGTTTGGTAGATGGCTGGATGGGTTTGGATGGGTGGATTGATGGTTTGGGTGGGTCGATGGATGGGTTTGGGTGGGTGGATGGATGAATGAATGGATTTGGATGATGGATGGGTTTGGGTGCATGAAGGGACGGTTGGGTGGATTGATGGGTTTGGGTTGATCATGGATGGGTTTGGATGGATGAAGGGATAGGTTTGGATAGCTGGATGGGTTTGAGTGTGTGGATGGATAGGTTTGGGTGGATATATGGATGGATGGATGGGGTGGGTGGATGGATGGATGGATGGATAAAGGGATAGGTTTGGGTGGATGAGGTTGGGTAGATGAATGGGTGAAGTGATGGGTTTGGATGGTTGGATGGGTTTGGGTGGATGGGTTTGGGTGGATGAAGGGATGGGTTTGGGTGGATGGATGAAGGGATGGGTTTGGGTGGATGGATGGGTTTGGGTGGATGGGTTTGGGTGGATGAAGGGATGGGTTTGGGTGGATGGATGAAGGGATGGGTTTGGGTGGATGGATGGATGGGTTTGGATGGGCTTGAGTGGGTGGATATGTTTGGGTGAATGGGTGGATGTATGGATGGGTTTGGGTGGGTGGATGGATGGGTGGGTTTGGGTGGGTGGATGGGTTTGGGTGGGTGGATGGATGGGTGGGTGGGTTTGGGATGGGTGGATGGATGGATGGATTAGGGTGGGTGGCTGGATGGATGGGTTTGGGTGGCTGGATGGATGGGTTTGTATGGATGGAGGGGTTTGAGTGGGTGGATGGATAGGTTTTGGTGGATATATCGATGGATGGATGGGTTTGAGTAGGTGGATGGATAAAGGGATGGGTTTGGGTGGATGGATTTGGGTGGATGAATGGATGAAGTGATGGGTTTGGATGGATGGATGGGGTTGGGTGGGTGGATGAGTTTGGGTGGATGGATGGATGGATGGATGGGTTTGGGTGGATGTATGGATGGGTTTGGGTTTAGGTGGATGGGCTTGGGTGGATGAATGGACAAAGGGTTGGGTTTGGATGGATTGATGTTTTGGGTGGGTGGATGAGTTTGGGTGGATGGATGGATGGGTTTGGGTGGAGGAAGGGATGTGTTTGGATAGATGGATGGGCTTGAGTGGGTTGATGGATAGGTTTTGGTGGGTTTGGGTGGATGAATGGATTGGTAGGTTTGGGTGGGTGGGTTTGGGTTGGTGGATGGATAGGTTTGGGTGGGCGGGTGGATGGATGGGTTTGAGTGGGTGGATGGGTTTGGGTGGGTGGATGGATGGGTTTGGATGGGTGGATGGGTTTGGGTGGGTGGATGGATGGGTTTGGATGGGATGGATTTGGGTGGATGGATGGATGGATCAGTTTGGGTGGGTGGCTGGATGAATGGGTTTGGGTGGGTGGGTGGATGGATGGATGGATGGGTTTGGGTGGGTGGATGGAGGATGGGATGGATAGATCCATAGAAATAAATGTACTGTTGACTGTATAAGAAGCTTTAGATAGAATAACAGTATAAGACTAGGTGATCATATCATAAAAAGATTCCCTCTGACTACTGTTTTCCCCATCTCCAACAGAGGTCCTGGACTATGATTATAAATCAGACTATGACTATAAATCAGCCAATGACTCCTATTACTTCAACATCACCTCCTTTGACCTGAACTTTAACACATTGTCCTGTGCAGCTCAGCCCCTTTCTCCCGGTGCCGTCATATTCCTGTGTGTCCTTCACGTCGCCATCTTCCTATTGGCTGTTCCTGGTAACCTACTTGTGGGGCTCGTGATTGGCTTCAGTCAACAGTCCCTGACCCCATCCGACGTCTACCTGTTTCACCTGACTGTAGCTGACGGGCTGCTGGCTCTGACCCTGCCCTTCTGGGCTGCTAACACGCTCCACGGCTGGATCTTTGGTGACTTCCTGTGTAAGTTCCTCAGCCTGGTTATGGAGGCTAGCTTCTACACCAGCATCCTGTTCCTGGTGTGTATCAGTGTCGACCGCTACCTGGTGATCGTTCGCCCTGCCAAGTCCCGAAAGGGCCGCCGAAGGGCCTGCAGATGGTACGCCTGCACCTTCATCTGGACTCTGGGGGGCGCCCTCTCTCTCCCTGCCCTCTTCAACGACGCCTTCACGCCCCAGAGAGGTGGTCCGACGAGGTGTGCTGAGCACTTCGACGTCAGCAGCGCCACCCACTGGCGGCTCGCTACTCGCGGCCTACGCCACATCCTAGGGTTCCTGCTCCCACTAGTCATCATGGTGGCGTGCTACAGCATCACTGTGGCCCGGTTGCTGCAGACGCGCGGCTTCCAGAAGCACAGGGCCATGCGGGTCATCATTGCCGTGGTGTTCGCCTTCTTCCTGTGCTGGACGCCGTTACACATGACGGTGATGGCCGACACCCTGATGAGGGCCAAGTTGGTGCGCTTCGACTGTGCTGTGAGGAACAGGGTGGACCTGGCCCTCCAGGTCACCCACAGCCTGGCCCTGGTCCACAGCTTTGTTAACCCAGTGCTGTATGCCTTCGTGGGGGAGAAGTTCAGGGGGAACCTGGGTGCCCTGGTCAGGAAGTCACGAGGACCAGAGAGGGGGTCGTCGTCTCGATTTAGCAGGTCCACATCCCAGACCTCAGAAGGGAATGGACTGTTATGATTGATCTGACAGGTTGTCCCCACATTACTTTGAATCAGGGTTGGGGTCAATTCCATTTCAATTCCACTCAATTCAGGAAGCACTCTAAAATTCAAATTCCAATGCTTTTCAATGAGGACATTTTTTAAATCAAAATTTGGTTCACTTTCTGAACTGACTGGAATTGAAATGGAATTAATTCCAAACCTGCTTTGAATAATGTATAAGATTGTCCCTTTGTAACGTATTGTAACCTAACATTCCTTGCCTGACATTGAATATGTGCTGGCACTATCAGGCTGCAGACTCAGATCCTGTATGTATGTGATCTTTAATGTCCCTCCATATACTAATGCCCCTGGTGTCTGTACATGTATATAATGCCCTCTGTTGTCTGTTGTATTAGGTAATAAATACCCTGTACTGTTGTTGTTTGTCCAAAGCTGCTTGATAAGACACCAGACACATTTCCTCAAAAGGGAATAATGACACAGTAAACTCAACTGTGATGTGACCAACTAGTTCCAAATCTTTCAACACTCAAGAGCTAAAACCCCCCCCCAGAAGTTACCTTCTAGTCAGGGGCCGGCAGATGTATTTTAGGTCTCAGGCAAGCTATCTCACCATACATGGTTTGAAAGGCTATAATTGGCTCCCTTCTAGTGTTTGGTATTAAGAAGGCCCTACAGCCGGTGTATTACCCATATGTTCTGTTATTACTAAATTACTATTACTCCCATTCACCAGCAGATGGCAGTCATTACATGGGTCTGAATGGGGATACCAGCTCTGACTGCACCATAGGCCTCCTGATTAGCTAGCTGGTGAAGAAAGCCATAATGAGGTCACTACTATTTGAAAGCTGCCCAGAGTATGTCACAGTTATGATATTGGACCTGTCTTCTGTTTGGATGATGTGGATAGGGAGTAGAGAGAGAGAAGAAAAATAATTTTCGTTGCATCGTTGTCACCCTCAGTGAGTCAGTGTGTCGAAGGAATAACCCAATGAAAAACGATATTTTGGTATTTTTTTTCATTACTCCACTGTTGATACAGTCCCAAAATGTTTTGCATGTCACCAACCAAATTTTCAAGATACATATCTTGAGTCCAATATCTTGAAAACTTGACTGCTGACAGGAAAACATGTTGGGACTGTATCAACAGTAGACTAATGACAAAAAAGACAGCCAAGGAACTCTGTGCCCCCCTGTCCTCACTCCCTGTATCTCTCTCTACCTCACATACAATCTCTTCTGTATCTCTCTCTACCTCACCCAGTATCTCTCTCTACCTCACCCTTACACAATCTCTCTCTCCTGTATCTCTCTCTACCTCACCCTTACACAATCTCTTCTGTATCTCTCTCTACCTCACCCAGTATCTCTCTCTACCTCACCCTTACACAATCTCTCTCTCCTGTATCTCTCTCTACCTCACCCTTACACAATCTCTCTCTCCTGTATCTCTCTCTACCTCCCCCTTACACAATCTCTCTCTCCTGTATCTCTCTCTACCTCACCCTTACACAATCTCTCTCTCCTGTATCTCTCTATACCTCACCCCTTACACAATCTCTCTCTCCTGTATCTCTCTCTACCTCACACTTACACAATATCTTCTGTATCTCTCTCTACCTCACCCAGTGTCTCTCTCTACCTCACCCTTACACAATCTCTCTCTCCTGTATCTCTCTCTACCTCACCCTTACACAATCTCTTCTGTATCTCTCTCTACCTCACCCAGTATCTCTCTCTACCTCACCCTTACACAATCTGTCTCCTGTATTTCTCTCTACCACACCCTTACACAGCCTCTTCTGTATCTCTCTCTACCTCACCCAGTATCTCTCTCTCTACCTTACACAATCTCTCTCTCCTTTATCTCTCTCTACCTCACCCTTACACAATCTCTCTCTCCTTTATCTCTCTCTACCTCACCCTTACACAATCTCTCTCTCCTGTATCTCTCTCTACCTCACCCTTACACAATCTCTTCTGTATCTCTCTACCTCACCCAGTATCTCTCTCTACCTCACCCAGTATCTCTCTCTACCTCACCCAGTATCTCTCTCTACCTCACCCTTACACAACCTATTCTGTATCTCTCTCTACCTCACCCAGTATCTCTCTCTACCTCACCCAGTATCTCTCTCTACCTCACCCTGTATCTCTCTCTACCTCACCCTTACACAATCTCTCTCTCTACCTCACCCTTACACAATCCCTCTCTCCTGTATCTCTCTCTACCTCACCCTTACACAATCTCTCTCTCCTGTATCTCTCTCTACCTCACCCTTACACAATCTCTCTCTCCTGTATCTCTCTCTCCTGTATCTCTTTATCATTGAATCCTCCCTCCTTTTATCAGTTTCTCTATCTCCTCATCCCTCTTCACATGACCTCCTCTCTCTTCATGTCACTCCTTCTCTTTCTCCTCATCACTCTTCACATAACCTCCTCTCTCTTCCTGTCTCTCCTTCTCTCCACATGACCTCCTCTCTCTTCCTGTCTCTCCTTCTCTTTCTCCTCATTCCTCTTCACATAACCTCCTCTCTCTTCCTGTCTCTCCTTCTCATCGCTCTTCACATGACCTCCTCTCTCTTCCTGTCTCTCCTTCTCTTTCTCCTCATCGCTCTTCACATGACCTCCTCTCTCTTCCTGTCTCTCCTTCTCTTTCTCCTCATCGCTCTTCACATAACCTCCTCTCTCTTCCTGTCTCTCCTTCTCTTTCTCCTCATCGCTCTTCACATGACCTCCTCTCTCTTCCTGTCTCTCCTTCTCTATCTCCTCATCCCCCTTCACATGACCTCTTTCTTCCTGTCTCTCCTTCTCTTTCTCCTCATCGCTCTTCACATGACCTCATCTCTCTTCCTGTCTCTCCTTCTCCTCATCGCTCTTCACATGACCTCTCTCTTCCTGTCTCTCCTTCTCTTTCTCCTCATCGCTCTTCACATGACCTCCTCTCTCTTCCTGTCTCTCCTTCTCTTTCTCCTCATCGGTCTCCACATGACCTCCTCTCTCTTCCTGAAAGCAAAAGCTTTCTTGTCATCCTTTAAAAATAATCTGTATCTCTCATCCCTGTACAAGACTTCTAGTCCAACACTACAGGTTTGGAGCAGGTGGCCACAGTTTCGCTGTGTATTCCGGAGTATTCCACCTCTACCTCACACACAGTCCTGTAGCGGCCATTGTGTAATACATCCATGACAAATTCCTGGGCCTGACCCCTGACCAAAATAATTATCAGATAGGGGCCCCCTGGGAGAGGGATGATTCCCACTGACAGAGAGGTTCCTAACCCCAACACAACAATGCAGCACTCATCACCTACATGCTCCCCAAGGGCCTTAGAGATGCTCTGCCATTTCCTGGTTGCTAAAATTCTAATAGTTCACCTAATATATTTTCCATAGCCAAAACGATTTTTCAAGCTATTGTACAAAACTGAAATTAAAAGACACAAATAACAAAACTTAGGAATGGGAAGCATCGAAAGTAGCGCTTCTTAGATTTACTTTCAATGATAATGACAGATATTAAACTAACATTTCCATGTGAATTATGGTTGGGTTGCCCCAAAACGTACATATTGTAGCTTGAAGGGAGCTTTAGGGAGATGTTAAACTAACAGCCTGGAAGAATAGTCTGTTTCTGTGGCCATTTCACTTGGTTATGGCTGCAAAAGATGGAAAATGCAATTGAGCAGTGCCAAAATTGACTTAGAGACACGTTTTCAAGAGAAACTGTGGAACTAATTGGAAATTAGGCTATGATAAGATTTGTTGTCCATGACGCAAGCCGTATTAATTTTACACACACTCACAAACACACCTAAAAAAAACAATGAACCCACCATGTTCTTTCCCAAGGTTCCAATGTCACGTTAGTCGTACGAAGGAGACCAAGGCGCAGCGTGGTATGCGTACATTCTTTACTATATTAAGAATGAACACTGAACAAACTAACCAAAATAACACGTGAAGTTATACAAATGACTGATGACAGGCAACTACACATAGACAAGAACCCACGAACACAAAAGGGAAAATGGCTACCTAAATATGATCCCCAATCAGAGACAATGATAAACAGCTGCCTCTGATTGGGAACCATCTCAGGCCACCATAGACATAAAAATGACCTAGACCTACAAAACCCCTAGACATACAAAACCCTAGAAAATACAAAAACTATCATATCCACCCTCGTCACACCCTGACCTAACCAAAATATAAAGAAAACAGAGATATCTCAGGTCAGAGCGTGACAGCCAAGGTCTTTGGTTGGCCTCAAGCATGTCATCAGCCCTGGACAGCCTGCTGACAGATCAAACACACTCCGGCCTCTAGGGCAGGATCATCAACTAGATTCAGCTTCGGGACAAATTTTTCTTGAGCGGATGGTCAGGGGGCCAGAACAAAATTACAAATAATTTGTGGACTGCAAATTGACCCAAACAGATATAATATTTGACTAAAACATAGTCACTATTATGAGTGGGAATACTTAGGAACAGATTTTAAAATGTAATCACCTTAGCAGAGTGCCAGATGTGTGTGTGTGTGTCCGCGTATGTGTGACATGCTCCCAGCACAACAGGCTGTCAGAAAAACATGAGTAAGGTGTGTGGCTGAACATGAGTAGATGTCTCTCTGGGTCTCTCTGTGTGTGTGTGTGTGTGTGTGGATAAACATGAGAAGGTGTGTGTGAGAGACACCCATTTCACACATGGTACTCTCTGCCAGCTGCTCCATATTCCTCTTCAACTAGCACAGATGCTTGTTCTCAGCTACTGTAGTCAACGTACAGTTTCATTATGAGTGATTATCACATTAAACATTAGAGCAAATAAACATGATATAAAAGTTGGTTCTTCTCTGTATGAGTGGTGTTCTGGCATTGAACCAGTCCCCCAGAGAGACTGACAGACATACTACTCCATAGCAACCTCATTATGAACCTGATCTTACGCCAGGGATTGGACAGACGTGTTTTATAGGCCTCATTCCAAACACTGTTATACCTTGGTGAGCAGAGCACAAGGAATAGCAGTGAGAGCGAGAGCGAGAGCGAGAATATGTGTGACTGTATGTGATGTAATGTTTTGATTCTGTTACTGGTCAGGCTTGACCAATGAGCTGCAAACATGAAAATTGTGGTTTTAAGCAGGAGCAGCAAGGGTCCTTCAGCCTATGTATAGGAGAAGGCTCGGTTCTCAACATCCTTAACTTCTCCCCCCCAGAGAGGCATTATCCAACCCTGCAACGTGATGAGGTCACTCTGATGCAACTGCAACCCCCTCCGCCGACCTGCAAAACATGGGTGGAATTCAATCAAACATGCACTGGGGATGAATCCCAAAGAAACAAACAAGTAGGGCATGTGTTATTACTGTGCAATTATAATTTGACCATGTTGTTTCTTAGTACATGCCAGGTAATTTCTGACGCCTAGAAAGTGCAGCTGATATTCCATGATAGGAAGCCAGAGTAGAGAACCGCAGTTCAAATAATATGGGAATATAAATAAACAAAATTAGAGGAAGTCTTTATTTAAGCACTTCCTTACCAACCTTGAACCAATCAGCTCAAGGAAGCCAGCAGAGTAGCTCAAACACACATGACGTAGGCATATTCTCACATACAGTACACACACAAACACACCAGGGAATTAGGAAAGCTAAGGCTAGCTTTTTCAAACAGAAATTTGCATCCTGTAGTACAAACTCAAAAAAGTTCTGGTACATTGTAAAGTCCATGGAGAATAAGAGCACCTCCTCCCAGCTGCCCACTGCACTGAGGCTAGGAAACACTGTCACTACCAATAAATCCACTATAAATGAGAATTTCAATAAGCATTTAGCTGGACATGCTTTCCACCTCAAAGTGGATGGCCATGAATACTCCCAATGTCAATGTCTCAGCTGAGCCGCCATCACCTTTACCACCCATGATGTCTTGTCCATTCGTCAACCAGTATATCAGAAACATAAGAGAAGTTTAGAACAGATTTCTCCCCATGCTCACTCCACGTGGACTCCTCTCACACTCCTGGGAAAAACATGAGAAAAGCAGTTGATAGCTTAGATCGGATGCTGTACACTGGTTGCTGGCTCGGCTCATTTCTGTCAGTAGAAGTGGTGCGGACAGGGCCATATTGATCGCCTTTGTCACTCTTCTTTAGCCAGTTAGAGGGGGGTTTGAGGTACACACACTGTTCTGTCCAATTATCTCTTTCATGCATTTAGATACAGTCTGATGTCACTTTTCATGATAACCTCGAGAGGACAGATCAGAACAACAGTTTAGTTCAGTTCATTAACTATATGATAAATTATTACTTTTACCAATTATTCTTAATACAAATGTCTAAACATATGTCAAAGAGAATAAACAACACATTCTATTGAAACTATTCTTTCCAATTGGCTTATACTCCCCATCACACTGTCAACTTCATCGCAGAACCACAGGATCAGGAAGTTAGACCTATAACCCATCGGGAATAGAACAGAACAAACACCACAACAATACACTTCTTCACATATCACTCCATACACTCCTCAAGGTGTGTGAACTTCAATCCAAAACATCATAGGACTGAATCCTCCCCGTTTTTAAGACATAACTCTCCACGAGAGTAATTTGTAAAAACAAACACTACTGGTCAAAAAATAAAACATTTCAAATTACAAAATCAAATTAAAATCACTACTCTTAAGAACTCCATAAAGAAAATTGATTGTACCCATATGGTCATAGGAAATATAGACTTAAGGCAGCCTACCCTTAGTCAAAGGCAACTCCAACTCCATCTCCACATTTATCCAAATCACAAAGATGGTTAAGAACTATAAACGTCATCATAATTATCAATATTACAAATGACCTTGAAATCCATATTATAAAATTACCTTACATTCATTATCCAAATGGCTTTCCAATGAGGGTGATCAAACCACAATGGAAAGTCATGACAGAGGTCAGAGGTCATACAAACTCTTCAGAGAAGTGTTTCTTACTACATTAGACAAATGAATGAACAGCCAAACAGTTCATACGTGTTGTATCCCAGGTTTCCAGTACATTCCTTTATCAAAAGAATTCACACGTTTAATAAAAACTCAAAAATTAAACAAATTCCATGTGTGTGCGTGCCCCTTGACAACAGGAAAACTCACTAAACTCAAAATAAATAGAACACACAAATCAAACATAGTATTTTAAAAACACCAACAAATAGTCATAACAAATGTGTTGTGTGTGGGTATTTGCAAACCTTAAGGTAAAAACAAACCAAACTTGCCAGGCCTTATTTCTTTGGTAGGTTACGGCCTCAATCTCACTCACCCCAAGATTATAGCCCCAGGAAACATTTCACAGAGAGACAACGAAACCCCCATTTTCCTAGAAAAAACACAAAACACTTTGTTAGCATTCATTATACCACACCAATTCAGCAACCCAAAAGTTTCAACTACAAACAAAACCTGATAATAATGATAAATCCACTGTACTGCCTCAAATTATTAATCAATGGTTTTAAATCTACCTCAATGTTTATGTAAGCTTAATATAGCATTCGCTACCCTTAGATACAATTATCCTGGTATTGTTACTAGACCAATGTCCAACAAATATGTGATAGCCGTTTTTCCTTAGATTGTTCCTGTTACCCCTCTAAATGTAACATTTCTTCTGTCGCAATTTTAGTAAATTTCTCAGCGTAAGGAATGAGTGATATTTAATCCCAGGCATTTAATAAAAAGTTGTTTGAGACGTGTTCCCCTACGTCTCCCCTTTGGGGACTTCCATCAGTCCCGGAAGAAAGAACCCTACTCAAAACAGATTAATACAGTGTTTAATTAAGTGAAAATGACACCTAAAATAAACAATAAACAAACCCCTTTCCAGCAATCTTATCATTTCAACCTGTTGCATAAAGTTAGTAAAAACAAACCTGTTGTTTATCAAATCTAAAACCTTTAAAAAAAGGTTAGTGCTGTCTCATCAGTGTAACAGTCAAAACTAACTTTATACACTCTAAGCTACAATGTTGGCATGCCCCAAAGGTCAATACTGTTCAGCTGGTACATTAATGATCTTCCTTCTGTCTGTACAGGGTCTGAAGTTCCAATGTATGCTGATGATACAGTGATATATGCATGCAAATAGCAAACAAGCTACACAAGAACCCACTACTGGAATGGTTCAGGTGACAAAGTTGCTCAGGGACTCATGCTTGCATCTAAATGCAAAAAAAAAAAACCAGCATGTTCCTCACAAAGAGGACAACTGATGCCACTGAGACAGATGTCTATGTGCCAGAGGAAAAGCTCCAGGTGGTATCTGATTTTAAGGACCTTGGCATCATACTTGATTCCATCCACTCTTTTAAAAAGCAAATGAAAACAGTAACTCAAATAACCAAATTCAACCTAGCAAATTTCCAAAACATATGAAATTGTTTGACTACAGAGGTAACAAAACTGTACTTCAAATCTGATAGTCCCCCACTTAACATACTACTTGACTAGTTGGGCCCAAGCTTGCTTTACAACATTAAAACCCATTCAGTCTGTCTGCAAACAGGCTCTCAAAGTGCTTGATAGGAAGCCCAATAGCCCTCATCACTGTTACAGAAAGCATAAGCTCCCAAATTGGAAAAATCTTGTGCAATACACTGACGCCGGTCTTGTATTCAAGATTCTAAATGGCCTGGCTCCCCCTCCACTCAGTACTTTTGTTCAACAGAAAACACAAACCTTATGGCAGCAGATCCACAAGGTGTCACGGTTTTCTAGGTGAGAAGGAGAGTCGGACCAAAATGCAGCGTGTCGATTGCGATTCATGTTTAATGAAAAAAACACACTAAACACAAACACTACAAAACAATAAACGTAACGAAAACCGAAACAGCCTATACTTGTGTGCATACACACAGAACAAGGACATCAAGACACTAAGGACAATCACCCACAAAACCCAACACCAAACAGGCTACCTAAATATGGTTCCCAATCAGAGACAATGACGAACACCTGCCTCTGATTGAGAACCATATCAGGCCAAACATAGAACTAGACAAACTAGACATGAAACATAGAATGCCCACTCAGCTCACACCCTGACCAACCAAAACATAGAAATATACAAAGTAAACTATGGTCAGGGTGTGACACAAGGTCTGCCATGAGAGGTGACTGTATAGTCACCCCTTGAGGAAAAGCCCCTTTAGTAAATCTGCTTCCTCTGTGAGAGCTTCCCATGTCTGCAATACCCTGCCATTAGAAACACACAACTGTGATTAATGTGCACTGTCCCTGCAAAAATAAAATCAAACTCAAACTGCAATCCACTTTAATGACCGGACATTGTTCCACGTAATGGAAACAGATTATAATGTTAGAATACATTAACTTCCTGCTCAAATTCACTGGTGTTACCTAAACAATAAAACCAAGAAACAATAATCAGAAACTATCACAAAACGTTTACGATTCAACTATTCAGACCTGAATCCCATACAGCCAAATATAGCCCAGCGAGCACAACCCAACTCACATATTCTTACCAGTAGGCAAAAATATAACCCATACTCAAACAACGTTCTGCCGTACCTCTATCGTAAGATTAAAAACAAACTTTACAACTTTCTCTTCTCTTTCGGCTTTACATTTATGAAATGTCCAAGAGTTTAGTAAATCAGTAAATCCTTAAGAATAAAAAACATATTTCGGTGGGCACAACTCTATCGCAATTACCTATACGCTGTTATTAGGAATCATTAGATTTAGGTAACTGTCTCCTCTTTGATTCAGTTATTTAAATACGACTCCATTCTCAATATGTTATTCCAGCAGACCATTTAGACAACAGACAACGTATTACCTCGAAATCGGCTCGCTATTTATGTTTGAATTTGTACTAAGCAAGCTACTAAAATGTTCAGTTTATATCTTAAAATTTCTTAGGGCTGCAATCCCGTTAACGGGATGATATGACAACAGCCAGTGAAAGTGCAGGGCTCCAAATTCAAAACAACAGAAATCTCGTAATAAAAATTCCTCAAACATACATGTATCTTACACCGTTTTAAAGGTAATCTTGTTGTTAATCCCACCCAAGTGTCCGATTTCAAATACAGTGCCTTGCGAAAGTATTCAGCCCCTTGAACTTTGCGACCTTTTGCCACATTTCAGGCTTCAAACATAAAGATATAAAACTGTATTTTTTTGTGAAGAATCAACAAGTGGGACACAAGCATGAAGTGGAACGACATTTATTGGATATTTCAAACTTTTTTAACAAATCAAAAATTGAAAAATTGGCCGTCACAAAAAGCACAAAGACATAAAATGAATCACTAACCTTTGATGATCTTCATCAGATGACACTCATAGGACTTCATGTTACACAATACATGTATGTTTTGTTTGATAAAGTTCATATTTATATAAAAAAATCAGAGTTTACATTGGAGCGTTATGTTCACTAGTTCCAAAAACATCCAGTGATTTTGCATAGCCACATCGATTCAACAGAAATACTCATCATAAATGTAGATGATAATACAAGTTATACACATGGAATTATAGATATACCTCTCCTTAATGCAACCACTGTGTCAGATTTCAAAAAAACTTTACGGAAAAAGCAAACCATGCAATAATCTGAGACGGCGCTCAGAAAATTAATCAAATTGTCCGCCATGTTGGAGTCAACAGAAACCAGAAATGACATGATAATCTGAATGCACTCCCAGGAATCACAGTTCCACAATAAATGCTTGATTTGTTCGAAAATGTCCATTATTTATGTCCAAGTAGCTGCTTTTGTTAGCGTTAGGAACACATATCCAAACGCCCGTGGGTTTGGACAAAAACTTTATATACAAAAAAGTTATATTACAGGTCGAAGAAACATTTCAAACTAAGTATAGAATCAATCATTATGATGTTTTTATCATAAATCTTCAATAAAGTTCCAATCGGAGAATATCTTTGTGTCTACAGAAGCAACGAAACACAAGTCGATATCATGTGGAATGCGCATGACCAGGAAATGTCTCTGTGCCAGTTAGATGACTCAGTCAGCTCTTATTCATTCCCACATCACAGCAGAAGCCTCATTCAATTTTCTAAACACGGTTGATATTTAGTGGAAGCCCTAGGATGTGCAACTTCATTCATATCCCAATGTGAATTCAATAGGGCCTGGGTTGAAAATATACCAACCTCAGATTTCTCACTTCCTGTTTGGATTTCTTCTCAGGTTTTTGCCTGCCATATGAGTTCTGTTATACTCACAGATATCATTCAAACCGTTTTAGAAACTTCAGAGTGTTTTCTATCCAATACTAATATGCATATATTAGCAACAGACTGAGGAGCAGGCCGTTTACTCTGGGCACCTTTCATCCAAGCTACGCAACACTGCCCCTGCAGCCATAAGAAGTTTACAAACACTGGCGGTCATATCTTTCCAGGCAAAACATACCAATAGTTGAATTACAATCAGAAACCCAGATATTAGTCAATACCATATACCCAATGCTATTGAAATGACGAAGAAACCCCGCAAATAACCCAATTTAGAAATGTCTGTAGTCGTAAAATCAAGCACATAATAATGACAAAATTCCCAGATAATGGCCCTAATTAAAGTTCCAAGCGTTTCTCTGGCGATGATTCTCACATGCCAAATGAATAGATTAGCAGTCAAAGCTTTAAATCGACATTCATTGACTAGGAAACAGAATTTGCGCTTTTTAATAAAACTAGATTGTGTTTTCTCATGCAACGTATTTCAATTACTTCACTACATCACATTAATCACGCAATGATAAATAGTTTGATGGATACCCTTTGTATGGAGGCTTTGTATGACAAATTACGTCGAGATTCCTTCTTAATTGACTCTAACTTCCCATACTGGGAAGAAAAAAATAAAACACATTTACAGGCCTTAAGCGCAGTTTTATTTCAAATGTAGTACCCAGACGGAGAAAATCCAATAAGCGTTTTATAGTTACATCATTAGGGTAAGTTAAACAAAAGTGGACACACTCCAATCAGTTTCTAGAGCACAATTTCCCAGACTTTGTAGACAGTTTAATAGTGCTTAAACCTCATCTTTATCAAATTATCTATTAGATACCAACTCAACACCTACGTACACATGGGTGGTTTAAATTGTATCTAATTATATTCCCAGAGATGTTCATTGCACTAAAAGTTATTATTGAGAAAACAAGACCGTATCACTCTCGTGATTATTTCTCCACTTTTTCAGAGGCGTAACACTCGCGCATGCAAAACTCTGGGGGGACACAGCTATCCACTGACACGATGTGATCATTCTTGCTCATTTTTCAGAATAAAAGCCTGAAACGATGTCTAAAGACTGTTCACACCATGGGGAAGCCACAGGGAAAGGAATCTGGTTGATATCCCTTTAAATGGAGGGAAGGCATGCAATGGAACAGGGAGGTTTCAGAAAAACAGCACTTCCTGGTTGGATTTTCCTCAGGTTTTCGCCTGCAATATCAGTTCTGTTATACTCACAGACAATATTTTGACAGTTTTGGAAACTTTAGAGTGTTTTCTATCCTAATCTGATAATTATATGCATATTCTAGCTTCTGGGCCTGTTTGGGTACGTTTTTCATTCAAACATCAAAATACTGCCCCCTAGTCTCAAGAGGTTTTAAACAGTCACCACTAACATTGAGTGGCTGCTACCAACATACTGACTCAACTCCAGCCACTTTAATAATGGAAAAATTGATGTAAAAAAATGTATCAGTAGCCACTTTAAACAATGCCACTTAATATAATGTTTACATACCCTACATTACTCATCTCATATGTATATACTGTACTCTATATCATCTACAGCATCTTGCCATCTTTATGCATGAGAGCATCATGTACTCAACACCATCTATTGCATCTTGCCTATGCCATTCTGTACCATCAATCATTATGTACATATTCTTCATCCCTTTACAATGTGTGTGTATAAGGTAGTTGTGAAATTGTTAGGTTAGATTACTCGTTGATTATTACTGCATTGTCGGAACTAGAAGCACAAGCATTTCTCTACACTCGCATTAACATCTGCTAACCATGTGTACAGTGGGGCAAAAAAGTATTTAGTCAGCCACCAATTGTGCAAGTTCTCCCACTTAAAAAGATGAGAGAGGCCTGTAATTTTAGATATCCATTAGATACCAACTCAACACCTACGTACACATGGGTGGTTTAAATTGTATCTAATTATATTCCCAGCATTACTTTATCAAATCTCTAGTAATCGATTATACACACATACAAGTTATCATATTTTCAAATACGCACAGAACCCATATAAAACTTAAGAAATTCTTAGGGACTCACAACAACCATTCAATTTTCTTTTTCAAGGACTCTCCAAACATACTTATAGCAAAACCAATTTTTTAAACTTTTGTTTACCGGATAATGGCCATTGGATCCTCAACGGTTCACTAACCTCCAAAAGACCTAGGCGTAATCAAGCCTCTCAGGAACTATAGACCTCCCGCTGCAGGATGTCTTGCTCCCAGACAGATTAAACAACTTCTTTGCCCGCTTTGAGGACAATACAGTGCCACTGACACGCCCGCTACCAAAACCTGGGGACTCTTTCACTGCAGCCGATGTGAGCAAAACATTTAAACGTGTTAACCCTCGCAAGGCCCAGATGGCATCCCCAGCCGCGTCCTCAGAGCATGCGCAGACCAGCTGGCTGGTGTGTTTACGGACATATTCAATCAAACATGCTTCAAGAGGGCCCCCATTGTTCCTGTTCCCAAGAAAGCTAAGGTAACTGAGCTAAAGAACCACCGCCCCACCCCGTAGCACTCACTTCCGTCATCATGAAGTGCTTTGAGAGACTAGTCAAGGATCATATCACCTCCACCCTACCTGACACCCTAGACCCACTCCAATTTGCTTACCGCCCCAATAGGTCCACAGACGACGCAATCGCAACCACACTGCACACTGCACTAACCCATCTGGACAAGAGGAATACCTATGTGAGAATGCTGTTCATCGACTACAGCTCAGCATTTAACACCATAGTACCCTCCAAACTCGTCATCAAGCTCGAGACCCTGGGTTTCGACCCCGCCCTGTGCAACTGGGTACTGGACTTCCTGACGGGCCGCCTCCAGGTGGTGAGGGTAGGTAACAACATCTCCACCCCGCTGATCCTTAACACTGGGGCCCCACAAGGGTGCGTTCTGAGCCCTCTCCTGTACTCCCTGTTCACCCACGACTGCATGGCCATGCACGCCTTCAACTCAATCATCAAGTATGCAGACGACACTACAGTTGTATGCTTGATTACCAAAAACGACAAGACGGCCTACAGGGAGGAGGTGAGGGCCCTCGGAGTGTGGTGTCAGGAAAATAACCTCACACTCAACGTCAACAAAACAAAGGAGATTATCGTGGACTTCAGGAAACAGCAGAGGGAGCACCCACCTATCCACATCGACGGGACAGTAGTGGAAAGTTTTAAGTTCCTCGGCGTGCACATCACGGACAAACTGAATTGGTCCACCCACAAAGACAGCGTGGTGAAGAAGGCGCAGCAGCGCCTCTTCAACCTCAGGAGGCTGAAGAAATTTGGCTTGTTTCCAAAAGCACTCACAAACTTTTACAGATGCACAATCAAGAGCATCCTGTCTGGCTGTATCACCGCCTGGTACGGCACCTGCTCTGCCCACAACTGTAATGCTCTCCAGAAGGTAGTGAGGTCTGCACAACGCATCACGGGGGCCAAACTACCTGCCATCCAGGACACCTACACCACCCGATGTCACAGGAAGGCCGCAAAGTAGCAAAGTAGATTGGTCACGAAAGTCAGAAAAGCAATCAAATTAATTGCTTACCTTTGATGATCTTCGGATGTTTGCACTCACGAGACTCCCAGTTACACAACAAATGTTTGTTTTGTTCCATAAAGATTATTTTTATACCCAAAAACCTCTGGTTGCCGCATTTTGTTCAGTAATCCACAGGCTCGTGCAGGTCACGACGGTAGACAAAAATTCCAAATAGTATCTGTAAAGTTCGTAGAAACATGTCAAACGTTTTTTACAATCAATCCAGGTTGTTTTTACAATAAATAATCGATAATATTTCAACCGGACTGTAGCTTCTTCAATAGAAGAGAGAGAGAAAAGGTCTGCTCCAAGCTGCTCGTGTGACAGGTTAAAGGAAATATTCATAGCCTGTTATACATTAAAAAGTATTAGTAAGTTCATAGTATGTCAGGATCTTAAAACATCTAAGGTTAAAAAGATCATGCATTCAGTATTAGTTGATAGAGATTGATAACATTCATATAATTGTGTTAAAGTTAAAATCCGTGAAGCGTACAAAGGGTACGAATTGTGAGAGGAATGTGTAACCGTTATATTGTAGACTTTATTTTGTGGTGCCTAATGGAAGGGTACAAATTTTAATCTGTGATCTACCAAATGCTCTTAATCTATGAGCCTTAAATCGATTGCTCTGGTCTCCACTCAAGTTCCCGGGGAAATCGCGGTCTTTTCTCATTGCACTAAAAGTTATTATTGAGAAAACAAGACCGTATCACTCTCGTGATTATTTCTCCACTTTTTCAGAGGCGTAACACTCGCGCATGCAAAACTCTGGGGGGACACAGCTATCCACTGACACGATGTGATCATTCTTGCTCATTTTTCAGAATAAAAGCCTGAAACGATGTCTAAAGACTGTTCACACCATGTGGAAGCCACAGGGAAAGGAATCTGGTTGATATCCCTTTAAATGGAGGGAAGGCATGCAATGGAACAGGGAGGTTTCAGAAAAACAGCACTTCCTGGTTGGATTTTCCTCAGGTTTTCGCCTGCAATATCAGTTCTGTTATACTCACAGACAATATTTTGACATTTGAAACTTTAGAGTGTTTTCTATCCTAATCTGACAATTATATGCATATTCTAGCTTCTGGGCCTGTTTGGGTACGTTTTTCATTCAAACATCAAAATACTGCCCCCTAGTCTCAAGAGGTTTTAAACAGTCACCACTAACATTGAGTGGCTGCTACCAACATACTGACTCAACTCCAGCCACTTTAATAATGGAAAAATTGATGTAAAAAAATGTATCAGTAGCCACTTTAAACAATGCCACTTAATATAATGTTTACATACCCTACATTACTCATCTCATATGTATATACTGTACTCTATATCATCTACAGCATCTTGCCATCTTTATGCATGAGAGCATCATGTACTCAACACCATCTATTGCATCTTGCCTATGCCATTCTGTACCATCAATCATTATGTACATATTCTTCATCCCTTTACAATGTGTGTGTATAAGGTAGTTGTGAAATTGTTAGGTTAGATTACTCGTTGATTATTACTGCATTGTCGGAACTAGAAGCACAAGCATTTCTCTACACTCGCATTAACATCTGCTAACCATGTGTACAGTGGGGCAAAAAAGTATTTAGTCAGCCACCAATTGTGCAAGTTCTCCCACTTAAAAAGATGAGAGAGGCCTGTAATTTTCATCATATGTACACTTCAACTATGACAGACAAAATGAGAAAAAAAATCCAGAAAATCACATTGTAGGATTTTTTATGAATTTATTTGCAAATTAAGTTGGAAAATAAGTATCTGGCCCCACAGCCTTGTGTATGTAGACCTGTTTAAAGGTCTTACTCACGTTGGCTACAGAGAGCATGATCACATGATCACAAAGTTGCCCGGAACAGCTGATGCTCTCATACATCGGTGTATGCTAGCTAACACACTTATTTACAGCAATCATATGCCAAAGCACATCCCAGAAGGCACCTCAATCCCTAAAATGTACCATATACCCACACATGTATAAATCAGTGACGTACAGCAAACTTGTACACATTGTAAAATAGAAAACAATATTCAGAACGTGACCTACCCATTGCATCACATTTTCATACTGGGAAGACCTGACGTTCGCGATCTCCCCCTCTCTGCAATCGGGGCCAATCACAACCCACCTTATTGTCATCAGAGTTGAACCAACCAATAAGAATGCTTGAACATTAAATACACATTTCTTTAGAGGCATAACCATACCTGTTACAATAGCAATGCAGTCCTGTAGTTTAGCATCTGCTTCATCTGACCACTTGTTTATAGACCGAGTCACTGGTGCTTCCCTGCTTTAATTTTTGCTTGTAAGCAGGAATTAGGGGGATAGAGTTGAGGTCAGATTTACCAAATGGAGGGCGAGGGAGAGCTTTGTATGCGTCTCTGTGTGTGGAGTTTCCTGTTTGCTTATTTCCGTATACAACTGACTGAGTGCGGTCTTAGTGCCTGCATCTGTCTGTGGTGGTAAAAAAACAGCCACATAAACTATAGCTTAAAACTCTCTAGGCAAGTTGTGTGGCTTGCAATTTATCACAATATACTCTACTTCAGGCGAGCAAAATCTAGAGACTTCCTTAGACTTCCTTAGACAGCACCAGCTGTTGTTAACAAGTATGCACAGACCCCCCCCCCCCCCACCCCGTCTTACGTCTATCTTGCCAGTTTAGAGTATATCCTGCTAGCTGAATATCCATGTCGTCATTCAGCCACGATTCCGTGAAACAGAGGATATGACAGTTTTTGAAGACCCGTTGGTAGGATATTCGTGATTGTACTTCGTCTAATTTATTGTCCAATGATTGCACGTTGGTGAGTAGTATTAACGGTGACGGGAGCTTTCCCACTCGCCTTATCCGGGTCCTGACCAGGCATCCGGTTCTTTGTCCTCTGTACCAGCGTCGCTTCCTCTTGCAAATAACGGGGGTGTTAGGAGAATGTCTTGTGCGCCCTCCTTGTAGAAAAAATATTTGTCTAACCAGAGGTGAGTGATCGCTGTCCTGATATCCAGAAGCTCTTCGTGTAATCAGAGGTGAGTGATCGCTGTCCTGATATCCAGAAGCTCTTTTTTTGCCGTAAAATACGGTTGCAGAAACATTATGTACAAAACAAGTTGTAAAAACCCCCACATAATAGCACAATTGGTTTGCCGCCCGTAAAACTGCTGCCATTTCCTCCGACGCCATTTTATTTATACTTGGGATACTGCTTTAAAAACAGTAAAAGTAAAAAAATCACTGGAGGATGTCTTTAAGTGAAGATGTCTCAACAAAGACAAGGGCATCAGAAGTTAAAGGCTAGTCTTTCTCTGTCTGTCTCTATCTTACCATATTATATTTAGTAATGTGCTCTCAGATCCACCAACAGCTGACAGAAAAAGAAACTGCCTAAAAAGTTCCAAACTGCTGTCAAACATTCTCTTTTTAACAATTCAATGAACAAGTGGAGTCTATGACTTTCATTTCTAATCATTGAGGAGGCAGAATTTGAGGCTGACAAATGACTCAAGTGCAGTGACACAACATTGTTCTCTTAATTAACAGGATGTCTTGACACTTCCATCCCAGCTGTGATGTCTTTAAAACAGTGGCAATTCTCTCTTCATTATCATAGAGCTGGATGCAAAGATGACAGGTGAGAACCTATATAGTTTGTAGAATACTCATTAAATTCAGATGGAGGGATGGATGGGTGGGTGGATGGATGGATGGGTTTGGGTGGGTGGATGGATGGATGGATGGATGGATGAGTTTGGGTGGGTCGATGGGTTTGAGTAGATGGATGGATGGGTTTGGATTGATGAAGGGATAGGTCTGGATGGATGGGTTTGAGTGGGTGGGTGGATGGATGGATGAGTGTGGGTGGATGTTTGGGTGGATGGATGGGTTTAGGTGGATGGATGGATGAGTTTGGGAGGATGGATGGATGAGTTTGGATGGGTGGATGGATGGGTCTGGGTGGATGGATGGCTTTGAGTGGGTGGATGGATGGATGAGTGTTGTTGGATGTTTGGGTGGATGGAGGGGTTTAGGTGGATGGATGGATGAGTTTGGGAGGATAGATGGATGAGTTTGGATGGGATGGGTTTGGTTGGATGGATGGATGGATCAGTTTGGGTGGGTGGCTGGATGAATGGGTTTGGGTGGGTGGGTGGATGGATGGATGGATGGGTTTGGGTGGGTGGGTGGATGGGTTTGGGTGGGTGGATGGAGGATGGGATGGATAGATCCATAGAAATAAATGTACTGTTGACTGTATAAGAAGCTTTAGATAGAATAACAGTATAAGACTAGGTGATCATATCATAAAAAGATCCCCACTGACTACTGTTTTCCCCATCTCCAACAGAGGTCCTGGACTATGATTATAAATCAGACTATGACTATAAATCAGCCAATGACTCCTATTACTTCAACATCACCTCCTTTGACCTGAACTTTAACACATTATCCTGTGCAGCTCAGCCCCTTTCTCCCGGTGCCGTCATATTCCTGTGTGTCCTTCACGTCGCCATCTTCCTATTGGCTGTTCCTGGTAACCTACTTGTGGGGCTCGTGATTGGCTTCAGTCAACAGTCCCTGACCCCATCCGACGTCTACCTGTTTCACCTGACTGTAGCTGACGGGCTGCTGGCTCTGACCCTGCCCTTCTGGGCTGCAGCCACGCTCCACGGCTGGATCTTTGGTGACTTCCTGTGTAAGTTCCTCAGCCTGGTTATGGAGGCTAGCTTCTACACCAGCATCCTGTTCCTGGTGTGTATCAGTGTCGACCGCTACCTGGTGATCGTTCGCCCTGCCAAGTCCCGAAAGGGCCGCCGAAGGGCCTGCAGATGGTACGCCTGCACCTTCATCTGGACTCTGGGGGGCGCCCTCTCTCTCCCTGCCCTCTTCAACGACGCTTTCACGCCCCAGAGAGGTGGTCCGACGAGGTGTGCTGAGCACTTTGACCTCAGCAGCGCCACCCACTGGCGGCTCGCTACTCGCGGCCTACGCCACATCCTAGGGTTCCTGCTCCCACTAGTCATCATGGTGGCGTGCTACAGCATCACCGTGGCCCGGTTGCTGCAGACGCACGGCTTCCAGAAGCACAGGGTCATGCGGGTCATCATTGCCGTGGTGTTCGCCTTCCTCCTGTGCTGGACGCCGTTACACATGACGGTGATGGCCGACACCCTGATGAGGGCCAAGCTGGTGCGCTTCGACTGTGCTGTGAGGAACAGGGTGGACCTGGCCCTCCAGGTCACCCACAGCCTGGCCCTGGTCCACAGCTTTGTTAACCCAGTGCTGTATGCCTTCGTGGGGGAGAAGTTCAGGGGGAACCTGGGTGCCCTGGTCAGGAAGTCACGGGGACCAGAGAGGGGGTCTTCGTCCGGATTTAGTAGGTCCACATCCCAGACCTCAGAAGGGAATGGACTGTTATGATTGATCTGACAGGTTGTCCCCACATTACTTTGAATCAGGGTTGGGGTCAATTCCATTTCAATTCCACTCAATTCAGGAAGCACTCTAAAATTCAAATTCCAATGCTTTTCAATGAGGACATTTTTTAAATCAAAATTTGGTTCACTTTCTGAACTGACTGGAATTGAAATTGAATTAACTCCAACCCTGCTTTGAATAACGTATAAGATTGTCCCTTTGTAACGTATTGTAACCTAACATTCCTTGCCTGACATTGAATATGTGCTGGCACTATCAGGCTGCAGACTCAGATCCTGTATGTATGTGATCTTTAATGTCCCTCCATATACTAATGCCCCTGGTGTCTGTACATGTATATAATGCCCTCTGTTGTCTGTTGTATTAGGTAATAAATACCCTGTACTGTTGTTGTTTGTCCAAAGCTGCTTGATAAGACACCAGACACATTTCCTCAAAGGGAATAATGACACAGTAAACTCAACTGTGATGTGACCAACTAGTTCCAAATCTTTCAACACTCAAGAGTTAAACCCCCCCCCAGAAGTTACCTTCTAGTCAGGGGCCGGCAGATGTATTTTAGGTCTCAGGCAAGCTATCTCACCATACATGGTTCGAAAGGCTATAATTGGCTCCCTTCTAGTGTTTGGTATTAAGAAGGCCCTACAGCCGGTGTATTACCCATATGTTCTGTTATTACTAAATTACTATTACTCCCATTCACCAGCAGATGGCAGTCATTACATGGGTCTGAATGGGGATACCAGCTCTGACTGCACCATAGGCCTCCTGATTAGCTAGCTGGTGAAGACAGCCAAAATGAGGTCACAACTATTTGAAAGCTGCCCAGAGTATGTCACAGTTATGATATTGGACCTGTCTTCTGTTTGGATGATGTGGACAGGCGATGTCATTTACAAAATAGGCTCCAATACCCTACTCAATAAATTGGATGCAGTCTATCACAGTGCCATCCGTTTTGTCACCAAAGCCCCATATACTAACTACCCACTAGAGGTCGACCGATTACGATCTTTCAACCCCGAGGACCAAAAAAGCCGATACCGATTAATCGGACAATTTTTATTTAAAAAAAATGTAATAATGACAATTACAACTATACCAAATGAACACTTTTTTAAACTTAATATAATACATCAATAAAAATAAATTTAGCCTCAAATAGATAATGAAACATGTTCAATTTGGTTTAAATAATACAAAAACAAAGGGTTGGAGAAGAAAGTAAAAGTGCAATATGTGCCATGTAAAAAAGCTAACGTTTAAGTTCCTTGCTCAGAACATGAGAACATATGAAAGCTGGTGGTTCCTTTTAACATGAGACTTCAATATTCCGAGGTAAGATGTTTTAGGTTGTAGTTAATATAGTATTTATAGGACTATTTCTCTCTACCATTTGTATTTCATATACCTTTGACTATTGGATGTTCTTATAGGCACTATAGTATTGCCAGTGTAACAGTATAGCTTCCATCCCTCTCCTCGCCCCTACCTGGGCTCGAACCAGGAACACATCGACAACAACCACACTCGAAGCAGCATTACCCGTCACTCTACAAAAGCCGCGGCCCTTGCAGAGCAAGGGGAATAACTACTCCAAGTCTCAGAGTGAGTGACGTTTGAGACGCTATTAGCGCTAACTAGCTAGCCATTTCACATCAGTTACACCAGCCATTAGGCTGATAGGCTTGAAGTCATAAACAGCGCTGTGCTTGCGAAGAGCACAGCGCTCAGTCAGACTGCTCTATCAAATCATAGACTTAATTATAACATAATAACACACAGAAATACAAGCCTCTGGTCATTAATATGGTCGAATCCGGAAACTATCATTTCGAAAACAAAATGTTTATTATTTCAGTGAAATACGGAACCGTTCGGTATTTTATCTAACGGGTGGCATCCCTAAGTCTATATATTATTGTTACATTGCACAACCTTCAATGTTATGTCATAATTACGTAAAATTCTGGCAAATTAGTTCGCAATGAGCCAGGCTGCCCAAACTGTTGCATATATCCTGACTCTGCGTGCAATGAACGCAAGAGAAGTGACACAATTTCACCTGGTTAATATTGCCTGCTAACTTGGATTTCTTTTAGCTAAATATGCAGATTTAAAAATATATACTTCTGTGTATTGATTTTAAGAAAGGCATTGGTGTTCATGGTTAGGTACAGTCGTCCAACGATTGTGCTTTTTTCGCAAATGCGTTTTTGTTAAATCATCCCCCAGCGTTGCATCGATTATATGCAACACAGGACACGCTAGATAAACTAGTAATATCATCAACCATGTGTAGTTATAAATGTTGATTATGATTGATTGATTGTTTTTTATAAGATAAGTTTAATGCTAGCTAGCAACTTACTTTGGCTTCTACTGCATTCGCGTAACAGGCAGTGGAGTGCAATGAGAGGCAGGTGGTTTGCAAGATTGAATCCTCCGAGCTGACAAGGTGAAAATCGGTCGTTCTGCCACTGAACAAGGCAGTTAACCCACCGTTCCTAGGCCATCATTGAAAATAAGAATATGTTCTTAACTGACTTGCCTAGTTAAATAAAGGTGAATTTTTAAAAAATAGGGAGGAGAGGAGAGAGAGAATGAGATTTTTGCATTTTTGGTGCATCGTTGTCACCCTCAGTGAGTCAGTGTGTTGAAGGAATAATCCAATCAAAAACGGTATTTTGGTATTTTTTTTCATTACTCCACTGTTGATACAGTCCCAAAATGTTTTGCATGTCATTAACCAAATTTTCAAGATACATATCTTGAGTCCAAAAAACTTGACTGCTGACAGGAAAACATGTTGGGACTGTATCAACAGTAGACTAATGACAAAAAAGACAGCCAAGGAACTCTGTGCCCCCCTGTCCTCACTCCCTGTATCTCTCTCCACCTCACCCTTACACAATCTCTTCTGTATCTCTCTCTACCTCACCCAGTATCTCTCTCTCTCTCTACCTCACCCTTACACAATCTCTCTCTCCTGTATCTCTCTCTACCTCACCCTTACACAATCTCTCTCTCCTGTATCTCTCTCTACCTCCCCCTTACACAATCTCTCTCTCCTGTATCTCTCTCTACCTCACCCTTACACAATCTCTCTCTCCTGTATCTCTCTCTACTTCACCCTTACACAATCTATTCTGTATCTCTCTCTACCTCACCCAGTATCTCTCTCTACCTCACCCTTACACAATCTCTCTCTCCTGTATCTCTCTCTACCTCACCCTTACACAATCTCTCTCTCCTGTATCTCTCTCTACCTCACCCTTACACAATCTCTCTCTCCTGTATCTCTCTCTACCTCACCCTTACACAATCTCTCTCTCCTGTATCTCTCTCTACCTCACCCTTACACAATCTCTCTCCTGTATCTCTTTCTACCTCACCCTTACACAATCTCTCTCTCCTGTATCTCTCTCTACCTCACCCTTACACAATCTCTCTCTCCTTTATCTCTCTCTACCTCACCCTTACACAATCTCTCTCTCCTGTATCTCTTTATCACTGAATCCTCCCTCCTTTTATCTGTTTCTCTTTCTCCTCATCCCTCTTCACATGACCTCCTCTCTCTTCATGTCACTCCTTCTCTTTCTCCTCATCCCTCTTCACATGACCTCCTCTCTCTTCATGTCACTCCTTCTCTTTCTCCTCATCACTCTTCACATGACCTCCTCTCTCTTCATGTCACTCCTTCTCTTTCTCCTCATCCCTCTTCACATGACCTCCTCTCTCTTCATGTCACTCCTTCTCTTTCTCCTCATCACTCTTCACATGACCTCCTCTCTCTTCCTGTCTCTCCTTCCACTGACAGAGAGGTTCCTAACCCCAACACAACGACGCAGCACTCATCACCTACATGCTCCCCAAGGGCCTTAGAGATGCTCTGCCATTTCCTGGTTGCTAAAATTCTAATAGTTCACCTAATATATTTTACATAACCAAAACAGACCTACCGCTTCTTAGACTTACTTTAAATGAGAATGACAGATCTATAACTAACATTTCTATGTGAATTATGGTTGGGTTGCCCCAAAACGTACATATCGTAGCTTGAAGGGAGCTTTAGGGAGATGTTAAACTAACAGCCTGGAAGAATAGTCTGTTTCTGTGGCCATTTCACTTGGTTATGGCTGCAAAAGATGGAAAATGCAATTGAGCAGTGCCAAAATGTACTTAGAGACACGTTTTCAAGAGAAACTGTGGAACTAATTGGAAATTCAGAATTAGGCCATGATAAGATTTGCCCATGACGCAAGCAGTACTAATTTTACACACACTCACAAACACACCTAAAAAAACACAGAATGAACCCACCATGTTCTTTCCCAAGGTGCCAAGGTCTTTGGGTGGCCTCAAGCATGTCATCAACCCTGGACAGCCTGCTGACAGATCAAACACACTCTAGCCTCTAGGGCAGGATCATCAACTAGATTCAGCTGTGGGACATTTTTTTCTTGAGCGGATGGTCAGGGGGCCAGAACACAATTACTAAGAATTTGTGGACTGCAAATT
The DNA here is from genome assembly GCF_057628025.1 of Oncorhynchus mykiss. NCBI lineage: Eukaryota > Metazoa > Chordata > Actinopteri > Salmoniformes > Salmonidae > Oncorhynchus > Oncorhynchus mykiss. The sequence goes on from NC_143039.1 coordinate 22,442,806, forward strand.
GACCCAAACAGATATAATATTTGACTAAAACATAGTCACTATTATGAGTGGGAATACTTAGGAACAGATTTTAAAATGTAATCACCTTAGCAGATTTTATGGTGTTTTTACAGTGTTTTTTTTCCTGCTCTACGGAGTGTCAGATGTGTGTGTGTGTGTGTGTGTGTGTGTGTGTGTGTGTGTGTGTGTGTGTGTGTGTGTGTGTGTGTGTGTGTGTGTGTGTGTGTGGATAAACATGAGAATGTGTGTCCATATTCCTCTTCAACTAGCACAGATGCTTGTTCTCAGCTACTGTAGTCAACGTACAGTTTCATTATGAGTGATTATCACATTCAACGTTAGAGCAAATAAACATGATATAAAAGTTGGTTCTTCTCTGTATGAGTGGTGTTCTGGCATTGAACCAGTCCCCCAGAGAGACTGACAGACCTACAGATATACTACTCCATAACTACTGCATAGTAACCTCATTATGAACCTGATCTTCCTCCAGGGATTGGACAGATGTGTTTTATAGGCCTCATTCCAAACACTGTTATACCTTGGTGAGCAGAGCACAAGGAATAGCAGCGTGTGTGTGTGTGTGTGTGTGTGTGTGTGTGTGTGTGTGCGTGCGTGCGTGCGTGCGTGTGTGTGTGTGTGTGTGCGTGTGAGAGAGAAAGAGCGAGAGAGAGGGAGAGAAAGAGAGAGAGAGAGAGAAAGAGAAATAGAGAGAGAGAGAAAGAGAGAGAGAGAGAGAGAGAGAGAGAGAGAGAGAGAGAGAGAGAGAGAGAGAGCATATGTGTGACTGTATGTGATGTAATGTTTTGATTCTGTTACTGGTCAGGCTTGACCAAGGAGCTGTAAACATGAAAATTGTGGTTTTAAGCAGGAGCAGCAAGGGTCCTTCAGCCTATGTATAGGAGAAGGCTCGGTTCTCAACATCCTTAACTTCTCCCCCCCAGAGAGGCATTGTCCAACCCTGCAACGTGATGAGGTCACTCTGATGCAACTGCAACCCCCTCCTCCTACCTGCAAAACATGGGTGGAATTCAATCAAACATGCACTGGGGATGAATCCCAAAGAAACAAACAAGTAGGGCATGTGTTATTACTGTGCAATTATAATTTGACCATGTTGTTTCTTAGTACATACCAGGTAATTTCTGACGCCTAGAAAGTGCAGCTGATATTCCATGATAGGAAGCCAGAGTAGAGAACCGCAGTTCAAATAATATGGGAATATAAATAAACTAAATTAGAGGAAGTCTTTATTTCAGCACTTCCTTACCAACCTTGAACCAATCAGCATGAGGAAGCCAGCAGAGTAGGTCAAACACACACATGGTGTAGGCATATGCTCACATACAGTATAAACACACACACCACATTTAAAGAAAAACACACACACACACAGGCACGCATGCAAACGCACACACAAGCACACACACCACATCAGTGTGTCCCATTTTTCATTCCTGAAAAATCTGACAGTTTCTGTTTTTCTGTCATAACCTCACAGTAAAGCACTCTCTCTAAGTCGTCATAACTGGGTGTGGGGACAGAATTCCCCCCTGTTCAGATGGCTCCAACACTCAGTATGATCTGGCTGTTTTCCTGTCATAACCTCACAGTAAAGCACTCTCTCTAAGTCGTCATAACTGGGTGTGGGGACAGAATTCCCCCCTGTTCAGATGACTCCAACACTCAGTATGATCTGGCTGTTTTTCTGTCATGACCTCACAGTAAAGCACTCTCTCTAAGTCATCATAACTGGGTGTGGGGACAGAATTCCCCCCTGTTCAGATGGCTCCAACACTCAGTATGATCTGGCTGTTGCAGTATAAACAACACGTTTTTGTAGTTATTTTTTATTGAACCTTTATTTAACTAGGCAAGTCAGGTAAACTCGGCAAACATGGGTTTAGTCTGAAATGGCACCCCACACACTACTGTATATAGTTCACTACTTTTGACCTGGGCCAATTGTAAGTCACTCTGGATAAGAGTGTCTGCCAAATGACTAAAATGGAGATGAAACATTTCAGACGCAGACATGGAATCCAAGGAATAATGTTGCAGGTGGTTGTTAATCTCTTATCACACAACTTGGAAAGCTACAAAGGACAATATAAATATGTTGATTGCAATAGGGTTTATACGTTTTTATTTTATGTTTTTATTTCACCTTTATTTAACCAGGTAGGCTAGTGGAGAACAAGTTCTCATTTACAACTGCGACCTGGCCAAGATGAAGTAAAGCAGTGCGACACAAACAACAACACAGAGTTACACATGGAATAAACAAATATACAGTCAATTATACAATAGAAAAAGTATATATACAGTGTGTGCAAATGAGGTAGGATAAGGGAGGTAAGGCAATATATAGGCCATAGTGGCGAAATAATTACAATATAGCAATTAAACACTGGAGTGATAGATGTGTAGAAGATGTGTGCAAGAAGATATACTGGGGTGCAAAGGAGCTAAATAAATAATATAAATAACAGTATGTGGATGAAGTACTGTAGTTCATCGATAGTTAAATATTAGGTCAATAATAATATTCATCATCATTAATAAACACACACGTTTCAAGGCTAAACATATTTTAACACCCATCCCTTTGAAGAAAGCATGCTTATGCTCCACACGGGGACCAGTCTTTGGAAGTTGTCGTACTGGGCAGGTTATGAGAGGCTGAGGGAGGGAGGAATGAGCAGAGTTGAACTACAAACACATTTGCGGGTGCCTTCGCTCCACTCCATACCAGCGTGGGGTAGGGAAATGTAGGCGACGGATTTTATCCACCAAATCTCAGCGGGAATACTGAGTAATGTCTGCGAGATTTATTGAGGAGACTGGAGCACGGGTTGTAGACTACTCGCGCCTGTCTCACCTGCATGAGTTTTCAGTGTGTATTTTGGAAACTGCGACCGTAAGCTTTGATTTGAAAAAAAATAGAGCAGAGCCGCAACACGATATATCCGGACATTGATTTGAATTGAATGGATCATTGTTCGCTGAATTCGTCTATATGGGATGTACTGTGAGTTTCATCTGTTGTGAGGACGAGTTGTTGGTGCCCCTCGGTCGCTATGAGGAGAAAGAGAAAGAAGAATCCACAATCTTATCAAAGGTAAGAAAAATAATGAATTTGGCCTGATTTCGTTTAAGTAAAAATAGGTAGTTTGAGTACACGATCTGAACTTGACAATGGATTAAAAGGAGGTCTGTATGTTTGGCTTCAGGGCACATTTGCGTTGACGTCTGTTTGTTTACCTGTCACTCATCGTTTCTAATAACACCGCAGACGTCACTGTCACGCAGTCTTCCTATCACCCACGCAACTTTCCTTGTTAGCCTCCATTTGTTTAGAAAGGTTTACCTTAGCTTGAAACTCAATATAAAATCCACCTCTCCTTGTTTGCACTGGTAGACTACTGTACTCTATCATTTCTGTCATGCGCTGAAACAAGAGGCACATCAGGCAATATGACGCATTTTCAGGTTGGCATATGGCGACTATAAATAGTCTATGCCAATTACCTGCACATTTTTGTAAAAGTAGTTCAAACCCCAAACAGTCAAGCTGTTTTCAAAACCTATGTGTAGAACTCGGCAGACATCCAAGTTGGCAGAACAACTCCACTAGCGGTGTGGGCGTTGCTGGCTGTGCTGGACTGGGGTGGTCTGGTTTTGGGTGTCTGGTCTTTGGCTTGATAACATGATGAGGGAAAGGGGAGGTATAGCTGGGGTAACAAGAGGCTGCTTTGTTTTGGTGGAATGGACAAAGTGTTATAATCGTTAAAGTCTCTATGGGAAGGATAGTAGACAAGGAAAGGAGACAAGGAAAGGAGATTTGAAAAGGAAGTCACTTAATTGTGACACAGGTGAGTGTCATGAGGTTCATGAGGTTCATGTTGTGAGTTAGTTCCATTTTTAGATGTCATTCCTGGACAGTGGCTCCTTCTCCTCCTCTTCCCCTCATCCTCCCCACCTCTTCCTCATCATCTCCCTCCTCTCCACCTTACACCCTGGCCTGTCAGATCAAAAGCTACCTTTCAACCACCCTCCACCTCCCAACTGGGATTTATGAGGTGTGTGTGAGAGAGAGAGGGAGACCTCTTTGGTCTTCATACAAAAACCCCTTTGCACCTGGGCAGGTGTTTACCTGTGTGTGTGTGTGTGTGTGTGTGGAGTGGGTTGGGTAGAGCTGGCCAAGGTGCTGTGTAATAGTAGGGTTGACAGATGGACTCAAGGCTAACAGCACACCCTTCACATCAGTCAAGTCAAGTGCTCATTTCATTTACATTGATGACTTAACTTCGCCCAGTCTCCTTATCACCTTATTTGACAACTGATTTACTAAACAAAAGGCACATCTCAATAGGTGGTCCAGGTATGTCATGACATGGCAGAAGTGGGCTGGGCCTTAAAACACTGCGTTTCATCCCTTCACATCCCACTGGGCACAGACATCAGTTCAACGTCTGGTTTTGATTTACATTTGGTTGAGTTGTCAACTAACGTGAATTCAACGTGAAATCATCTAAACATGTCATCATGTTATTGGATTTAGGTAAAACGTTGGATGGAAAAACAACGAAATTCCCTGATGTTGATGACTTTTTTCAAATCCAATCAGTTTTCCATGTTGATTCAACATTTTCAAATTACATTTTTGTTGTTGAAATGATGTGGAAAGAACCTTGATTCAACCAGTTTTTGACCAATGGAACGTTGTGAGGATAAAAACATAAACACCTCAATATACATTTTATCAGACACTCTTATCCAGAGCTACTTACAGGACCAATTAGGGTTAAGTACCTTGCTCAAGGGCACATCAAAAACTTTTTCACCAAGTTGGCTCGGGGATTTGAACCAGCAACCTTTCGTTACACTTGGGCTCCCAAGTGGCGCAGCGGTGTATGGCACTGCATCTCAGTGCTAAAGGCGTCACTACAGACCTGGTTTGATTCAAAGCTGTATCACAACCAGCCGTGATTGGGAGTCCCATAGGGCGGCGTACAATTGGCCCAGAGTTACAATTGGCCCGTCCGGGTTAAGGCTTGGCCGGTGTAGGCCGTCATTGTAAATAAGAATTTGTTCATAACTGACGTGCCTAATTAAATAAAGGTTCAATAAAAAATACAGGCCCAACACTATCCTCTAGGTTACCTACTCTTTTTATAAAATGCACACACACAATGTTTATTACATGTCTATGCTATTGTGTCTCCTATAGGAATCCTCCTACTTTATCTCTTAAAGAGATTGAGTGAGAGATAGGTTACATCCCAAAACGCACCCTATTCCCTTTATAGTGCACTACCTTTGACCAGGGCCTTGTGGGTCAAAAGTAGTGCACTACCCAGGGAATAGGGTGTCATTTGGGATGCAGAGGCGTCTGGCTGTGTACAGGCTGCTCTCTCTTTCTCTCCGTCTGTCAGCTCAGTGGCAGACCACAGGCCAGTGTTAGACACAGGGTGTCAGTCCATGTTTGGCTGGAGACGAACAGTAGCTTATGACCAGAGCTACTCACACTGAGAAAGATTCATATCAATACAGGAGAAAGAGTCATATCAATACAAGAGAGAGAGAGTCATATCAATACAGGAGAATGAGTCATACCAATACAGGAGAAGAGTCATATCAATAGAGGAAAAGGAGTCATATCAATACAGGACAAAGGGTCATATCAATACAGGAGAACGATTCATATCAATACAGTAAAAGAGTCATATCAATACAGGACAAAGGGTCATATCAATACAGGAGAAAGAGTCATATCAATACAGTAAAATAGTCATATCAATACAGGAGGAATATTCATATCAATACAGGAGAGTCATATCAATAAAGTAAAAGAGTCATATCAATACAGAAGAAAGAGTCATATCAATACAAGAGAGAGAGAGAGTCATATCAATACAGGAGAATGAGTCATACCAATACAGGAGAAGAGTCATATCAATAGAGGAAAAGGAGTCATATCAATACAGGACAAAGGGTCATATCAATACAGGAGAACGATTCATATCAATACAGTAAAAGAGTCATATCAATACAGGACAAAGGGTCATATCAATACAGGAGAAAGAGTCATATCAATACAGTAAAATAGTCATATCAATACAGGAGGAATATTCATATCAATACAGGAGAGTCATATCAATAAAGTAAAAGAGTCATATCAATACAGGAGAAAGAGTCATATCAATACAAGAGAGGGAGTCATATCAATACAGGAGAAAGATGCATATCAATACAGGAGAAAGATTCATATCAATACAGTAAAATAGTCATATCAATACAGTAGAAGGAGTCATACCAATACAGGAGAAGAGTCATATCAATAGAGGAGAAGGAGTCATATCAATACAGGACAAAGAGTCATATCAATACAAGAGAAAGAGTCATATCAATACAGGAGAAAGAGTCATATCAATACAAGAGAGGGAGTCACATCAATACAGGAGAAAGAGTCATATCAATACAGTAAAAGATTCATATCAATAAAGGAGAGAGAGTCATATCAATACAGGAGAAGGGTCATATCAATAGAGGAGAAGGAGTCATATCAATACAGGACAAAGAGTCATATCAATACAGGAGGAAGATTCATATCAATACAGGAGAGTCATATCAATAAAGTAAAATAGTCATATCAATACAGGAGTAAGAGTCATATCAATACAGGAGAGTCATATCAATACAGGAGAGTCACAATAAAGTTAAAGAGTCATATCAATACAGGAGAAAGATTCATATCAATACAGGAGGAAGATTCATATCAATATAGGAGAAAGAGTCATATCAATACAGGAGGAAGATTCATATCAATACAGGAGGAAGATTCATATCAATACAGGAGGAAGATTCATATCAATACAGGAGAAAGAGTCATATCAATACAGGAGGAAGATTCATATCAATACAGGAGAAAGATTCATATCAATACAGGAGAAAGAGTCATATCAATACAGGAGGAAGATTCATATCAATACAGGAGGAAGATTTATATCAATACAGGAGAGTCATATCAATAAAGTAAAATAGTCATATCAATACAGGAGAAAGAGTCATATCAATACAAGAGAAGAGTCATGTCAATACAGGAGAAAGAGTCATATCAATACAGGAGAAAGAGTCATATCAATACAGGAGAAAGAGTCATATCAGTACAGGAGAAGAGTCATATCAATACAGGAGAAAGAGTCATATCAGTACAGGAGAAGAGTCATATCAATAGAGGAGAAAGTGTCATATCAATACAGGAGAAAGATTAATATCAATACAGTAAAAGATTCATATCAATACAGGAGAGTCATATCAATAAAGTAAAATAGTCATATCAATACAGGAGTAAGAGTCATATCAATACAGGAGAGTCATATCAATACAAGAGAGTCACAATAAAGTTAAAGAGTCATTTCAATACAGGAGAAAGATTCATATCAATACAGGAGAAAGAGTCATATCAATACAAGAGGAAGATTCATATCAATACAGGAGGAAGATTCATATCAATACAGGAGAAAGAGTCATATCAATACAGGACGAAGATTCATATCAATACAGGAGAAACATTCATATCAATACAGGAGAAAGAGTCATATCAATACAGGAGGAAGATTCATATCAATACAGGCGGAAGATTCATATCAATACAGGAGAGTCATATCAATAAAGTAAAATAGTCATATCAATACAGGAGAAAGAGTCATATCAATACAGGAGAAGGAGTCATGTCAATACAGGAGAAAGAGTCATATCAATACAGGAGAAAGAGTCATATCAATACAGGAGAAAGAGTCATATCAATACAGGAGAAAGAGTCATATCAGTACAGGAGAAGAGCCATATCAATAGAGGAGAAAGTGTCATATCAATACAGGAGAAAGACTAATATCAATACAGTAAAATAGTAATATCAATACAGGAGAAGTTGTCATATCAATACAGGAGAAAGATTCATATCAATACAGGAGAGTCATATCAATACAGGAGAAAGATTCATATCAATACAGGAGAAAGAGTCATATCAATACAAGAGGAATATTCATATCAATACAGGAGGAAGATTCATATCAATACAGGAGAAAGAGTCATATCAATACAGGAGGAAGATTCATATCAATACAGGAGAAAGATTCATATCAATACAGGAGAAAGAGTCATATCAATACAGGAGGAATATTCATATCAATACAGGAGAAAGAGTCATGTCAATACAGGAGAAATAGTCATATCAATACAGGAGAAAGAGTCATATCAATACAGGAGAAAGAGTCATATCAGTACAGGAGAAGAGTCATATCAATACAGGAGAAAGAGTCATATCAGTACAGGAGAAGAGTCATATCAATAGAGGAGAAAGTGTCATATCAATACAGGAGTAAGATTAATATCAATACAGTAAAAGAGTAATATCAATACAGGAGAAGGTGTCATATCAATACAGTAAAAGAGTCATATCAATAGAGGAGAAAGAGTCATATCAATACAGGAGAAAGAGTCATATCAATAGAGGAGAAAGAGTCATATCAATACAGGAGAGTCACAATAAAGTAAAAGAGTCATATCAATACAGGAGAAAGAGTTTTATCAATACAGGAGAAAGATTCATATCAATACAGGAGAGTCATATCTATACAGGAGAAAGATTCATATCAATACAGGAGAAAGAGTCATATCAATACAAGAGGAAGATTCATATCAATACAGGAGGAAGATTCATATCAATACAGGAGAAAGAGTCATATCAATACAGGACGAAGATTCATATCAATACAGGAGAAACATTCATATCAATACAGGAGAAAGAGTCATATCAATACAGGAGGAAGATTCATATCAATACAGGCGGAAGATTCATATCAATACAGGAGAGTCATATCAATAAAGTAAAATAGTCATATCAATACAGGAGAAAGAGTCATATCAATACAGGAGAAGGAGTCATATCAGTACAGGAGAAGAGCCATATCAATAGAGGAGAAAGTGTCATATCAATACAGGAGAAAGATTAATATCAATACAGTAAAATAGTAATATAAATACAGGAGAAGTTGTCATATCAATACAGGAGAAAGATTCATATCAATACAGGAGAGTCATATCAATACAGGAGAAAGATTCATATCAATACAGGAGAAAGAGTCATATCAATACAAGAGGAATATTCATATCAATACAGGAGGAAGATTCATATCAATACAGGAGAAAGAGTCATATCAATACAGGAGGAAGATTCATATCAATACAGGAGAAAGATTCATATCAATACAGGAGAAAGAGTCATATCAATACAGGAGGAATATTCATATCAATACAGGAGGAAGATTCATATCAATACAGGAGAGTCATATCAATAAAGTAAAATAGTCATATCAATACAGGAGAAAGAGTCATATCAATACAGGAGAAAGAGTCATGTCAATACAGGAGAAATAGTCATATCAATACAGGAGAAAGAGTCATATCAATACAGGAGAAAGAGTCATATCAGTACAGGAGAAGAGTCATATCAATACAGGAGAAAGAGTCATATCAGTACAGGAGAAGAGTCATATCAATAGAGGAGAAAGTGTCATATCAATACAGGAGTAAGATTAATATCAATACAGTAAAAGAGTAATATCAATACAGGAGAAGGTGTCATATCAATACAGTAAAAGAGTCATATCAATAGAGGAGAAAGAGTCATATCAATACAGGAGAAAGATTAATATCAATACAGTAAAAGAGTAATATCAATACAGGAGAAGGTGTCATATCAATACAGGAGAAAGAGTCATATCAATACAGGAGAAAGAGTCATATCAATAGAGGAGAAAGAGTCATATCAATACAGGAGAGTCACAATAAAGTAAAAGAGTCATATCAATACAGGAGAAAGAGTTTTATCAATACAGGAGAAAGATTCATATCAATACAGGAGAGTCATATCAATACAGGAGAAATATTCATATCAATACAGGAGAAAGAGTCATATCAATACAGGAGGAAGATTCATATCAATACAGGAGAGTCATGTCAATAAAGTAAAAGAGTCATATCAATACAGGAGAAAGAGTCATATCAATATAAGAGAGAGAGTCATATCAATACAGGAGAGGGAGTCATATCAATACAGGAGAAATATTCATATCAATACAGTAAAAGAGTCATATCAATACAGCAGGAAGTTTCTTATCAATACAGGAGAGTCATATCAATACAGGAGAGTCAGAATAAAGTAAAAGAGTCATATCAATACAGGAGAAAGAGTCATATCAATACAGGAGAAAGATTCATATCAATACAGGAGAGTCATATCAATACAGGAGAAAGATTCATATCAATACAGGAGAAAGAGTCATATCAATACAGGAGGAAGATTCATATCAATACAGGAGGAAGATTCATATCAATACAGGATAGTCATATCAATAAAGTAAAAGAGTCATATCAATACAGGAGAAAGAGTCATATCAATACAGGAGAAAGAGTCATGTCAATACAGGAGAAAGAGTCATATCAATACAGGAGAAAGAGTCATATCAATACAGGAGAAAGAGTCATATCAATACAGGAGAAAGAGTCATATCAATACAGGAGAAAGAGTCATATCAGTACAGGAGAGTCATGTCAATAAAGTAAAAGAGTCATATCAATACAGGAGAAAGAGTCATATCAATATAAGAGAGAGAGTCATATCAATACAGGAGAGGGAGTCATATCAATACAGGAGAAATATTCATATCAATACAGTAAAAGAGTCATATCAATACAGCAGGAAGTTTCTTATCAATACAGGAGAGTCATATCAATACAGGAGAGTCACAATAAAGTAAAAGAGTCATATCAATACAGGAGAAAGAGTCATATCAATACAGGAGAAAGAGTCATATCAATACAGGAGGAAGATTCATATCAATACAGGAGAGTCATATCAATAAAGTAAAAGAGTCATATCAATACAGGAGAAAGAGTCATATCAATACAGGAGAAAGAGTCATGTCAATACAGGACAAAGAGTCATATCAATACAGGAGAAAGAGTCATATCAATACAGGAGAAAGAGTCATATCAATACAGGAGAAAGAGTCATATCAATACAGGAGAAAGAGTCATATCAGTACAGGAGAAGAGTCATATCAATACAGGAGAAAGAGTCATATCAGTACAGGAGAAAGAGTCATATCAATACAGGAGAAAGAGTCATATCAATACAGGAGAAAGAGTCATATTAATACAGGAGAAAGAGTCATATCAATACAGTAGAAAGAGTCATATCAATACAGGAGAAAGAGTCATATCAGTACAGGAGAAGAGTCATATCAATACAGGAGAAAGAGTCATATCAGTACAGGAGAAGAGTCATATAAATAGAGGAGAAAGTGTCATATCAATACAGGAGAAATATTAATATCAATACAGTAAAATAGTAATATCAATACAGGAGAAGGTGTCATATCAATACACCTGAAAGAGTCATATCAATAGAGGAGAAAGAGTCATATCAATACAGGAGAAAGATTAATATCAATACAGTAAAGAGTAATATCAATACAGGAGAAGGTGTCATATCAATACAGGAGAAAGAGTAATATCAATACAGGAGAAAGATTCATATCAATACAGGAGAGTCATATCAATACAGGAGAAAGATTCATATCAATACAGGAGAAAGAGTCATATCAATACAGGAGGAAGATCCATATAAATACAGGAGAGTCATATCAATAAAGTAAAAGTGTCATATCAATACAGGAGAAAGAGTCATATCAATATAGGAGAAAGAGTCATATCAATATAAGAGAGAGAGTCATATCAATACAGGAGAGGGAGTCATATCAATACAGGAGAAATATTCATATCAATACAGTAAAAGAGTCATATCAATACAGCAGGAAGTTTCTTATCAATACAGGAGAGTCATATCAATACAGGAGAGTCACAATAAAGTAAAAGAGTCATATCAATACAGGAGAAAGAGTCATATCAATACAGAAGAAAGAGTCATATCAATACAGGAGAAAGAGTCATATCAGTACAGGAGAAGAGTCATATCAATAGAGGAGAAAGTGTCATATCAATACAGGAGAAAGATTAATATCAATACAGTAAAAGATTCATATCAATACAGGAGAGTCATATCAATAAAGTAAAATAGTCATATCAATACAGGAGTAAGAGTCATATCAATACAGGAGAGTCATATCAATACAAGAGAGTCACAATAAAGTTAAAGAGTCATATCAATACAGGAGAAAGATTCATTTCAATACAGGAGAGTCATATCAATACAGGATAAATATTCATATCAATACAGGAGAAAGAGTCATATCAATACAGGAGGAAGATTCATATCAATACAGGAGGAAGATTCATATCAATACAGGAGAAAGAGTCATATCAATACAGGAGGAAGATTCATATCAATACAGGAGAGTCATGTCAATAAAGTAAAAGAGTCATATCAATACAGGAGAAAGAGTCATATCAATATAGGAGAAAGAGTCATATCAATACAGGAGAAAGAGTCATATCAATACAGGAGTGGGAGTCATACCTATACAGGAGAAAGAGTCATATCAAAACAGGAGAAGGAGTCATATCAATACAGGATAATCATATCAATAAAGTAAAATAGTAATATCAATACAGGAGAAAGAGTCATATCAATACAGGAGAAGGTGTCATATCAATACAGTAAAAGAGTCATATCAATAGAGGAGAAAGAGTCATATCAATACAGGAGAAAGATTAATATCAATACAGTAAAAGAGTAATATCAATACAGGAGAAGGTGTCATATCAATACAGGAGAAAGAGTCATATCAATACAGGAGAAAGAGTCATATCAATAGAGGAGAAAGAGTCATATCAATACAGGAGAGTCACAATAAAGTAAAAGAGTCATATCAATACAGGAGAAAGAGTTTTATCAATACAGGAGAAAGATTCATATCAATACAGGAGAGTCATATCAATACAGGAGAAATATTCATATCAATACAGGAGAAAGAGTCATATCAATACAGGAGGAAGATTCATATCAATACAGGAGAGTCATGTCAATAAAGTAAAAGAGTCATATCAATACAGGAGAAAGAGTCATATCAATATAAGAGAGAGAGTCATATCAATACAGGAGAGGGAGTCATATCAATACAGGAGAAATATTCATATCAATACAGTAAAAGAGTCATATCAATACAGCAGGAAGTTTCTTATCAATACAGGAGAGTCATATCAATACAGGAGAGTCAGAATAAAGTAAAAGAGTCATATCAATACAGGAGAAAGAGTCATATCAATACAGGAGAAAGATTCATATCAATACAGGAGAGTCATATCAATACAGGAGAAAGATTCATATCAATACAGGAGAAAGAGTCATATCAATACAGGAGGAAGATTCATATCAATACAGGAGGAAGATTCATATCAATACAGGATAGTCATATCAATAAAGTAAAAGAGTCATATCAATACAGGAGAAAGAGTCATATCAATACAGGAGAAAGAGTCATGTCAATACAGGAGAAAGAGTCATATCAATACAGGAGAAAGAGTCATATCAATACAGGAGAAAGAGTCATATCAATACAGGAGAAAGAGTCATATCAATACAGGAGAAAGAGTCATATCAGTACAGGAGAGTCATGTCAATAAAGTAAAAGAGTCATATCAATACAGGAGAAAGAGTCATATCAATATAAGAGAGAGAGTCATATCAATACAGGAGAGGGAGTCATATCAATACAGGAGAAATATTCATATCAATACAGTAAAAGAGTCATATCAATACAGCAGGAAGTTTCTTATCAATACAGGAGAGTCATATCAATACAGGAGAGTCACAATAAAGTAAAAGAGTCATATCAATACAGGAGAAAGAGTCATATCAATACAGGAGAAAGAGTCATATCAATACAGGAGGAAGATTCATATCAATACAGGAGAGTCATATCAATAAAGTAAAAGAGTCATATCAATACAGGAGAAAGAGTCATATCAATACAGGAGAAAGAGTCATGTCAATACAGGACAAAGAGTCATATCAATACAGGAGAAAGAGTCATATCAATACAGGAGAAAGAGTCATATCAATACAGGAGAAAGAGTCATATCAATACAGGAGAAAGAGTCATATCAGTACAGGAGAAGAGTCATATCAATACAGGAGAAAGAGTCATATCAGTACAGGAGAAAGAGTCATATCAATACAGGAGAAAGAGTCATATCAATACAGGAGAAAGAGTCATATTAATACAGGAGAAAGAGTCATATCAATACAGTAGAAAGAGTCATATCAATACAGGAGAAAGAGTCATATCAGTACAGGAGAAGAGTCATATCAATACAGGAGAAAGAGTCATATCAGTACAGGAGAAGAGTCATATAAATAGAGGAGAAAGTGTCATATCAATACAGGAGAAATATTAATATCAATACAGTAAAATAGTAATATCAATACAGGAGAAGGTGTCATATCAATACACCTGAAAGAGTCATATCAATAGAGGAGAAAGAGTCATATCAATACAGGAGAAAGATTAATATCAATACAGTAAAGAGTAATATCAATACAGGAGAAGGTGTCATATCAATACAGGAGAAAGAGTAATATCAATACAGGAGAAAGATTCATATCAATACAGGAGAGTCATATCAATACAGGAGAAAGATTCATATCAATACAGGAGAAAGAGTCATATCAATACAGGAGGAAGATCCATATAAATACAGGAGAGTCATATCAATAAAGTAAAAGTGTCATATCAATACAGGAGAAAGAGTCATATCAATATAGGAGAAAGAGTCATATCAATATAAGAGAGAGAGTCATATCAATACAGGAGAGGGAGTCATATCAATACAGGAGAAATATTCATATCAATACAGTAAAAGAGTCATATCAATACAGCAGGAAGTTTCTTATCAATACAGGAGAGTCATATCAATACAGGAGAGTCACAATAAAGTAAAAGAGTCATATCAATACAGGAGAAAGAGTCATATCAATACAGAAGAAAGAGTCATATCAATACAGGAGAAAGAGTCATATCAGTACAGGAGAAGAGTCATATCAATAGAGGAGAAAGTGTCATATCAATACAGGAGAAAGATTAATATCAATACAGTAAAAGATTCATATCAATACAGGAGAGTCATATCAATAAAGTAAAATAGTCATATCAATACAGGAGTAAGAGTCATATCAATACAGGAGAGTCATATCAATACAAGAGAGTCACAATAAAGTTAAAGAGTCATATCAATACAGGAGAAAGATTCATTTCAATACAGGAGAGTCATATCAATACAGGATAAATATTCATATCAATACAGGAGAAAGAGTCATATCAATACAGGAGGAAGATTCATATCAATACAGGAGGAAGATTCATATCAATACAGGAGAAAGAGTCATATCAATACAGGAGGAAGATTCATATCAATACAGGAGAGTCATGTCAATAAAGTAAAAGAGTCATATCAATACAGGAGAAAGAGTCATATCAATATAGGAGAAAGAGTCATATCAATACAGGAGAAAGAGTCATATCAATACAGGAGTGGGAGTCATACCTATACAGGAGAAAGAGTCATATCAAAACAGGAGAAGGAGTCATATCAATACAGGATAATCATATCAATAAAGTAAAATAGTAATATCAATACAGGAGAAAGAGTCATATCAATACAGGAGAGAGAGTCATATCAATATAAGAGAGAGAGTCATATCAATACAGGAGAAAGATGCATATCAATACAGGAGAAAGATTCATATCAATACAGTAAAAGAGTCATATCAATACAGGAGAAAGATTCATATCAATACAGGAGAAGAGTCATATCAATACAGTAGAAGGAGTCATACCAATACAGGAGAAGAGTTATATCAATAGAGGAGAAGGAGTCATATCAATACAGGACAAAGAGTCATGTCAATACAAGAGAAAGAGTCATATCAATACAGGAGAAAGAGTCATATCAATACAAGAGAGGGAGTCATATCAATACAGGAGAAAGATTCATATCAATACAGTAAAATATTCATATCAATACAGGAGAGAGAGTCATATCAATACAGGAGAAAGATTCATATCAATACAGGAGAGTCATATCAATACAGGAGAAAGATGCATATCAATACAGGAGAAAGAGTCATATCAATACAAGAGGAAGATTCATATCAATACAGGAGGAAGATTCATATCAATACAGGAGAAAGAGTCATATCAATACAGGACGAAGATTCATATCAATACAGGAGAAAAATTCATATCAATACAGGAGAAAGAGTCATATCAATACAGGAGGAAGATTCATATCAATACAGGCGGAAGATTCATATCAATACAGGATAGTCATATCAATAAAGTAAAATAGTCATATCAATACAGGAGAAAGAGTCATATCAATACAGGAGAAAGAGTCATGTCAATACAGGAGAAAGAGTCATATCAATACAGGAGAAAGAGTCATATCAATACAGGAGAAAGAGTCATATCAATACAGGAGAAAGAGTCATATCAGTACAGGAGAAGAGCCATATCAATAGAGGAGAAAGTGTCATATCAATATAGGAGAAAGAGTCATATCAATACAGGAGAAATAGTCAAATCAATACAGGAGTGGGAGTCATACCTATACAGGAGAAAGAGTCATATCAATACAGGAGAAGGAGTCATATCAATACAGGATAATCATATCAATAAAGTAAAATAGTAATATCAATACAGGAGGAAGATTCATATCAATACAGGATAGTCATATCAATAAAGTAAAAGAGTCATATCAATACAGGAGAAAGAGTCATATCAATACAGGAGAAAGAGTCATGTCAATACAGGAGAAAGAGTCATATCAATACAGGAGAAAGAGTCATATCAATACAGGAGAAAGAGTCATATCAATACAGGAGAAAGAGTCATATCAATACAGGAGAAAGAGTCATATCAGTACAGGAGAGTCATGTCAATAAAGTAAAAGAGTCATATCAATACAGGAGAAAGAGTCATATCAATATAAGAGAGAGAGTCATATCAATACAGGAGAGGGAGTCATATCAATACAGGAGAAATATTCATATCAATACAGTAAAAGAGTCATATCAATACAGCAGGAAGTTTCTTATCAATACAGGAGAGTCATATCAATACAGGAGAGTCACAATAAAGTAAAAGAGTCATATCAATACAGGAGAAAGAGTCATATCAATACAGGAGAAAGAGTCATATCAATACAGGAGGAAGATTCATATCAATACAGGAGAGTCATATCAATAAAGTAAAAGAGTCATATCAATACAGGAGAAAGAGTCATATCAATACAGGAGAAAGAGTCATGTCAATACAGGACAAAGAGTCATATCAATACAGGAGAAAGAGTCATATCAATACAGGAGAAAGAGTCATATCAATACAGGAGAAAGAGTCATATCAATACAGGAGAAAGAGTCATATCAGTACAGGAGAAGAGTCATATCAATACAGGAGAAAGAGTCATATCAGTACAGGAGAAAGAGTCATATCAATACAGGAGAAAGAGGCATATCAATACAGGAGAAAGAGTCATATTAATACAGGAGAAAGAGTCATATCAATACAGTAGAAAGAGTCATATCAATACAGGAGAAAGAGTCATATCAGTACAGGAGAAGAGTCATATCAATACAGGAGAAAGAGTCATATCAGTACAGGAGAAGAGTCATATAAATAGAGGAGAAAGTGTCATATCAATACAGGAGAAATATTAATATCAATACAGTAAAATAGTAATATCAATACAGGAGAAGGTGTCATATCAATACACCTGAAAGAGTCATATCAATAGAGGAGAAAGAGTCATATCAATACAGGAGAAAGATTAATATCAATACAGTAAAGAGTAATATCAATACAGGAGAAGGTGTCATATCAATACAGGAGAAAGAGTAATATCAATACAGGAGAAAGATTCATATCAATACAGGAGAGTCATATCAATACAGGAGAAAGATTCATATCAATACAGGAGAAAGAGTCATATCAATACAGGAGGAAGATCCATATCAATACAGGAGAGTCATATCAATAAAGTAAAAGTGTCATATCAATACAGGAGAAAGAGTCATATCAATATAGGAGAAAGAGTCATATCAATATAAGAGAGAGAGTCATATCAATACAGGAGAGGGAGTCATATCAATACAGGAGAAATATTCATATCAATACAGTAAAAGAGTCATATCAATACAGCAGGAAGTTTCTTATCAATACAGGAGAGTCATATCAATACAGGAGAGTCACAATAAAGTAAAAGAGTCATATCAATACAGGAGAAAGAGTCATATCAATACAGAAGAAAGAGTCATATCAATACAGGAGAAAGAGTCATATCAGTACAGGAGAAGAGTCATATCAATAGAGGAGAAAGTGTCATATCAATACAGGAGAAAGATTAATATCAATACAGTAAAAGATTCATATCAATACAGGAGAGTCATATCAATAAAGTAAAATAGTCATATCAATACAGGAGTAAGAGTCATATCAATACAGGAGAGTCATATCAATACAAGAGAGTCACAATAAAGTTAAAGAGTCATATCAATACAGGAGAAAGATTCATTTCAATACAGGAGAGTCATATCAATACAGGATAAATATTCATATCAATACAGGAGAAAGAGTCATATCAATACAGGAGGAAGATTCATATCAATACAGGAGGAAGATTCATATCAATACAGGAGAAAGAGTCATATCAATACAGGAGGAAGATTCATATCAATACAGGAGAGTCATGTCAATAAAGTAAAAGAGTCATATCAATACAGGAGAAAGAGTCATATCAATATAGGAGAAAGAGTCATATCAATACAGGAGAAAGAGTCATATCAATACAGGAGTGGGAGTCATACCTATACAGGAGAAAGAGTCATATCAAAACAGGAGAAGGAGTCATATCAATACAGGATAATCATATCAATAAAGTAAAATAGTAATATCAATACAGGAGAAAGAGTCATATCAATACAGGAGAGAGAGTCATATCAATATAAGAGAGAGAGTCATATCAATACAGGAGAAAGATGCATATCAATACAGGAGAAAGATTCATATCAATACAGTAAAAGAGTCATATCAATACAGGAGAAAGATTCATATCAATACAGGAGAAGAGTCATATCAATACAGTAGAAGGAGTCATACCAATACAGGAGAAGAGTTATATCAATAGAGGAGAAGGAGTCATATCAATACAGGACAAAGAGTCATGTCAATACAAGATAAAGAGTCATATCAATACAGGAGAAAGAGTCATATCAATACAAGAGAGGGAGTCATATCAATACAGGAGAAAGATTCATATCAATACAGTAAAATATTCATATCAATACAGGAGAGAGAGTCATATCAATACAGGAGAAAGATTCATATCAATACAGGAGAGTCATATCAATACAGGAGAAAGATGCATATCAATACAGGAGAAAGAGTCATATCAATACAAGAGGAAGATTCATATCAATACAGGAGGAAGATTCATATCAATACAGGAGAAAGAGTCATATCAATACAGGACGAAGATTCATATCAATACAGGAGAAAAATTCATATCAATACAGGAGAAAGAGTCATATCAATACAGGAGGAAGATTCATATCAATACAGGCGGAAGATTCATATCAATACAGGATAGTCATATCAATAAAGTAAAATAGTCATATCAATACAGGAGAAAGAGTCATATCAATACAGGAGAAAGAGTCATGTCAATACAGGAGAAAGAGTCATATCAATACAGGAGAAAGAGTCATATCAATACAGGAGAAAGAGTCATATCAATACAGGAGAAAGAGTCATATCAGTACAGGAGAAGAGCCATATCAATAGAGGAGAAAGTGTCATATCAATATAGGAGAAAGAGTCATATCAATACAGGAGAAATAGTCAAATCAATACAGGAGTGGGAGTCATACCTATACAGGAGAAAGAGTCATATCAATACAGGAGAAGGAGTCATATCAATACAGGATAATCATATCAATAAAGTAAAATAGTAATATCAATACAGGAGGAAGATTCATATCAATACAGGATAGTCATATCAATAAAGTAAAAGAGTCATATCAATACAGGAGAAAGAGTCATATCAATACAGGAGAAAGAGTCATGTCAATACAGGAGAAAGAGTCATATCAATACAGGAGAAAGAGTCATATCAATACAGGAGAAAGAGTCATATCAATACAGGAGAAAGAGTCATATCAATACAGGAGAAAGAGTCATATCAGTACAGGAGAGTCATGTCAATAAAGTAAAAGAGTCATATCAATACAGGAGAAAGAGTCATATCAATATAAGAGAGAGAGTCATATCAATACAGGAGAGGGAGTCATATCAATACAGGAGAAATATTCATATCAATACAGTAAAAGAGTCATATCAATACAGCAGGAAGTTTCTTATCAATACAGGAGAGTCATATCAATACAGGAGAGTCACAATAAAGTAAAAGAGTCATATCAATACAGGAGAAAGAGTCATATCAATACAGGAGAAAGAGTCATATCAATACAGGAGGAAGATTCATATCAATACAGGAGAGTCATATCAATAAAGTAAAAGAGTCATATCAATACAGGAGAAAGAGTCATATCAATACAGGAGAAAGAGTCATGTCAATACAGGACAAAGAGTCATATCAATACAGGAGAAAGAGTCATATCAATACAGGAGAAAGAGTCATATCAATACAGGAGAAAGAGTCATATCAATACAGGAGAAAGAGTCATATCAGTACAGGAGAAGAGTCATATCAATACAGGAGAAAGAGTCATATCAGTACAGGAGAAAGAGTCATATCAATACAGGAGAAAGAGGCATATCAATACAGGAGAAAGAGTCATATTAATACAGGAGAAAGAGTCATATCAATACAGTAGAAAGAGTCATATCAATACAGGAGAAAGAGTAATATCAGTACAGGAGAAGAGTCATATCAATACAGGAGAAAGAGTCATATCAGTACAGGAGAAGAGTCATATAAATAGAGGAGAAAGTGTCATATCAATACAGGAGAAATATTAATATCAATACAGTAAAATAGTAATATCAATACAGGAGAAGGTGTCATATCAATACACCTGAAAGAGTCATATCAATAGAGGAGAAAGAGTCATATCAATACAGGAGAAAGATTAATATCAATACAGTAAAGAGTAATATCAATACAGGAGAAGGTGTCATATCAATACAGGAGAAATATTCATATCAATACAGTAAAAGAGTCATATCAATACAGCAGGAAGTTTCTTATCAATACAGGAGAGTCATATCAATACAGGAGAGTCACAATAAAGTAAAAGAGTCATATCAATACAGGAGAAAGAGTCATATCAATACAGAAGAAAGAGTCATATCAATACAGGAGAAAGAGTCATATCAGTACAGGAGAAGAGTCATATCAATAGAGGAGAAAGTGTCATATCAATACAGGAGAAAGATTAATATCAATACAGTAAAAGATTCATATCAATACAGGAGAGTCATATCAATAAAGTAAAATAGTCATATCAATACAGGAGTAAGAGTCATATCAATACAGGAGAGTCATATCAATACAAGAGAGTCACAATAAAGTTAAAGAGTCATATCAATACAGGAGAAAGATTCATTTCAATACAGGAGAGTCATATCAATACAGGATAAATATTCATATCAATACAGGAGAAAGAGTCATATCAATACAGGAGGAAGATTCATATCAATACAGGAGGAAGATTCATATCAATACAGGAGAAAGAGTCATATCAATACAGGAGGAAGATTCATATCAATACAGGAGAGTCATGTCAATACAGGAGAAAGATTCATATCAATACAGTAAAAGAGTCATATCAATACAGGAGAAAGATTCATATCAATACAGGAGAAGAGTCATATCAATACAGTAGAAGGAGTCATACCAATACAGGAGAAGAGTTATATCAATAGAGGAGAAGGAGTCATATCAATACAGGACAAAGAGTCATGTCAATACAAGAGAAAGAGTCATATCAATACAGGAGAAAGAGTCATATCAATACAAGAGAGGGAGTCATATCAATACAGGAGAAAGATTCATATCAATACAGTAAAATATTCATATCAATACAGGAGAGAGAGTCATATCAATACAGGAGAAAGATTCATATCAATACAGGAGAGTCATATCAATACAGGAGAAAGATGCATATCAATACAGGAGAAAGAGTCATATCAATACAAGAGGAAGATTCATATCAATACAGGAGGAAGATTCATATCAATACAGGAGAAAGAGTCATATCAATACAGGACGAAGATTCATATCAATACAGGAGAAAAATTCATATCAATACAGGAGAAAGAGTCATATCAATACAGGAGGAAGATTCATATCAATACAGGCGGAAGATTCATATCAATACAGGATAGTCATATCAATAAAGTAAAATAGTCATATCAATACAGGAGAAAGAGTCATATCAATACAGGAGAAAGAGTCATGTCAATACAGGAGAAAGAGTCATATCAATACAGGAGAAAGAGTCATATCAATACAGGAGAAAGAGTCATATCAATACAGGAGAAAGAGTCATATCAGTACAGGAGAAGAGCCATATCAATAGAGGAGAAAGTGTCATATCAATATAGGAGAAAGAGTCATATCAATACAGGAGAAATAGTCAAATCAATACAGGAGTGGGAGTCATACCTATACAGGAGAAAGAGTCATATCAATACAGGAGAAGGAGTCATATCAATACAGGATAATCATATCAATAAAGTAAAATAGTAATATCAATACAGGAGGAAGATTCATATCAATACAGGATAGTCATATCAATAAAGTAAAAGAGTCATATCAATACAGGAGAAAGAGTCATATCAATACAGGAGAAAGAGTCATGTCAATACAGGAGAAAGAGTCATATCAATACAGGAGAAAGAGTCATATCAATACAGGAGAAAGAGTCATATCAATACAGGAGAAAGAGTCATATCAATACAGGAGAAAGAGTCATATCAGTACAGGAGAGTCATGTCAATAAAGTAAAAGAGTCATATCAATACAGGAGAAAGAGTCATATCAATATAAGAGAGAGAGTCATATCAATACAGGAGAGGGAGTCATATCAATACAGGAGAAATATTCATATCAATACAGTAAAAGAGTCATATCAATACAGCAGGAAGTTTCTTATCAATACAGGAGAGTCATATCAATACAGGAGAGTCACAATAAAGTAAAAGAGTCATATCAATACAGGAGAAAGAGTCATATCAATACAGGAGAAAGAGTCATATCAATACAGGAGGAAGATTCATATCAATACAGGAGAGTCATATCAATAAAGTAAAAGAGTCATATCAATACAGGAGAAAGAGTCATATCAATACAGGAGAAAGAGTCATGTCAATACAGGACAAAGAGTCATATCAATACAGGAGAAAGAGTCATATCAATACAGGAGAAAGAGTCATATCAATACAGGAGAAAGAGTCATATCAATACAGGAGAAAGAGTCATATCAGTACAGGAGAAGAGTCATATCAATACAGGAGAAAGAGTCATATCAGTACAGGAGAAAGAGTCATATCAATACAGGAGAAAGAGGCATATCAATACAGGAGAAAGAGTCATATTAATACAGGAGAAAGAGTCATATCAATACAGTAGAAAGAGTCATATCAATACAGGAGAAAGAGTAATATCAGTACAGGAGAAGAGTCATATCAATACAGGAGAAAGAGTCATATCAGTACAGGAGAAGAGTCATATAAATAGAGGAGAAAGTGTCATATCAATACAGGAGAAATATTAATATCAATACAGTAAAATAGTAATATCAATACAGGAGAAGGTGTCATATCAATACACCTGAAAGAGTCATATCAATAGAGGAGAAAGAGTCATATCAATACAGGAGAAAGATTAATATCAATACAGTAAAGAGTAATATCAATACAGGAGAAGGTGTCATATCAATACAGGAGAAATATTCATATCAATACAGTAAAAGAGTCATATCAATACAGCAGGAAGTTTCTTATCAATACAGGAGAGTCATATCAATACAGGAGAGTCACAATAAAGTAAAAGAGTCATATCAATACAGGAGAAAGAGTCATATCAATACAGAAGAAAGAGTCATATCAATACAGGAGAAAGAGTCATATCAGTACAGGAGAAGAGTCATATCAATAGAGGAGAAAGTGTCATATCAATACAGGAGAAAGATTAATATCAATACAGTAAAAGATTCATATCAATACAGGAGAGTCATATCAATAAAGTAAAATAGTCATATCAATACAGGAGTAAGAGTCATATCAATACAGGAGAGTCATATCAATACAAGAGAGTCACAATAAAGTTAAAGAGTCATATCAATACAGGAGAAAGATTCATTTCAATACAGGAGAGTCATATCAATACAGGATAAATATTCATATCAATACAGGAGAAAGAGTCATATCAATACAGGAGGAAGATTCATATCAATACAGGAGGAAGATTCATATCAATACAGGAGAAAGAGTCATATCAATACAGGAGGAAGATTCATATCAATACAGGAGAGTCATGTCAATAAAGTAAAAGAGTCATATCAATACAGGAGAAAGAGTCATATCAATATAGGAGAAAGAGTCATATCAATACAGGAGAAAGAGTCATATCAATACAGGAGTGGGAGTCATACCTATACAGGAGAAAGAGTCATATCAAAACAGGAGAAGGAGTCATATCAATACAGGATAATCATATCAATAAAGTAAAATAGTAATATCAATACAGGAGAAAGAGTCATATCAATACAGGAGAGAGAGTCATATCAATATAAGAGAGAGAGTCATATCAATACAGGAGAAAGATGCATATCAATACAGGAGAAAGATTCATATCAATACAGTAAAAGAGTCATATCAATACAGGAGAAAGATTAATATCAATACAGGAGAAGAGTCATATCAATACAGTAGAAGGAGTCATACCAATACAGGAGAAGAGTTATATCAATAGAGGAGAAGGAGTCATATCAATACAGGACAAAGAGTCATGTCAATACAAGAGAAAGAGTCATATCAATACAGGAGAAAGAGTCATATCAATACAAGAGAGGGAGTCATATCAATACAGGAGAAAGATTCATATCAATACAGTAAAATATTCATATCAATACAGGAGAGAGAGTCATATCAATACAGGAGAAAGATTCATATCAATACAGGAGAGTCATATCAATACAGGAGAAAGATGCATATCAATACAGGAGAAAGAGTCATATCAATACAAGAGGAAGATTCATATCAATACAGGAGGAAGATTCATATCAATACAGGAGAAAGAGTCATATCAATACAGGACGAAGATTCATATCAATACAGGAGAAAAATTCATATCAATACAGGAGAAAGAGTCATATCAATACAGGAGGAAGATTCATATCAATACAGGCGGAAGATTCATATCAATACAGGATAGTCATATCAATAAAGTAAAATAGTCATATCAATACAGGAGAAAGAGTCATATCAATACAGGAGAAAGAGTCATGTCAATACAGGAGAAAGAGTCATATCAATACAGGAGAAAGAGTCATATCAATACAGGAGAAAGAGTCATATCAATACAGGAGAAAGAGTCATATCAGTACAGGAGAAGAGCCATATCAATAGAGGAGAAAGTGTCATATCAATATAGGAGAAAGAGTCATATCAATACAGGAGAAATAGTCAAATCAATACAGGAGTGGGAGTCATACCTATACAGGAGAAAGAGTCATATCAATACAGGAGAAGGAGTCATATCAATACAGGATAATCATATCAATAAAGTAAAATAGTAATATCAATACAGGAGAAAGAGTCCATATCAATACAGGAGAGTCATATCAATAAAGTAAAAGAGTCATATCAATACAGGAGAAAGAGTCATATCAATATAGGAGAAAGAGTCATATCAATACAGGAGAAATAGTCATATCAATACAGGAGAAAGAGTCATATCAATACAGGAGAAAGAGTCATATCAGTACAGGAGAAGAGCCATATCAATAGAGGAGAAAGTGTCATATCAATATAGGAGAAAGAGTCATATCAATACAGGAGAAATAGTCAAATCAATACAGGAGTGGGAGTCATACCTATACAGGAGAAAGAGTCATATCAATACAGGAGAAGGAGTCATATCAATACAGGATAATCATATCAATAAAGTAAAATGGTAATATCAATACAGGAGAAAGAGTCATATTAATACAGGAGAAAGAGTCATATCAATACAGGAGAGAGAGTCATATCAATACAGGAGAGAGAGTCATATCAATACAGGAGAAAGTGTCATATCAATACAGGAGGAAGATTCATATCAATACAGGATAATCATATCAATAATGTAAAAGAGTAATATCAATACAGGAGAAAGAGTCATATTAATACAGGAGAAAGAGTCATATCAATACAGGAGAGAGAGTCATATCAATACAGGAGAGAGAGTCATATCAATACAGGAGAAAGTGTCATATCAATACAGGAGGAAGATTCATATCAATACAGGATAATCATATCAATAAAGTAAAAGAGTCATATCAACACAGGAGAAAGAGTCATATCAATACAGGAGAACGAGTCATATCAATATAAGAGAGAGAGTCATATCAATACAGGAGAGGGAGTCATGTCAATACAGGAGAAAGATTCATATCAATACAGGAGAGTCATATCAATACAGGAGAAGATTCATATCAATACAGGAGAAAGAGTCATATCAATACAGGAGGAAGATTCATATCAATACAGGAGGAAGATGCATATCAATATAGGAGAAAGAGTCATATCAATACAGGAGGAAGATTTATATCAATACAGGAGGAAGATTCATATCAACACAGGAGAGTCATATCAATACAGGAGAAAGATTTATATCAATACAGGAGAAAGAGTCATATCAATACAGGAGGAAGATTCATATCAATACAGGAGAGTCATATCAATAAAGTAATAGAGTCATATCAATACAGGAGAAAGAGTCATATCAATACAGGAGAAAGAGTCATGTCAATACAGGAGAAAGAGTCATATCAATACAGGGGAAAGAGTCATATCAATACAGGAGTGGGAGTCATACCTATACAGGAGAAAGAGTCATATCAAAACAGGAGAAGGAGTCATATCAATACAGGATAATCATATCAATAAAGTAAAATAGTAATATCAATACAGGAGAAAGAGTCATATCAATACAGGAGAGAGAGTCATATCAATATAAGAGAGAGAGTCATATCAATACAGGAGAAAGATGCATATCAATACAGGAGAAAGATTCATATCAATACAGTAAAAGAGTCATATCAATACAGGAGAAAGATTAATATCAATACAGGAGAAGAGTCATATCAATACAGTAGAAGGAGTCATACCAATACAGGAGAAGAGTTATATCAATAGAGGAGAAGGAGTCATATCAATACAGGACAAAGAGTCATGTCAATACAAGAGAAAGAGTCATATCAATACAGGAGAAAGAGTCATATCAATACAAGAGAGGGAGTCATATCAATACAGGAGAAAGATTCATATCAATACAGTAAAATATTCATATCAATACAGGAGAGAGAGTCATATCAATACAGGAGAAAGATTCATATCAATACAGGAGAGTCATATCAATACAGGAGAAAGATTCATATCAATACAGGAGAAAGAGTCATATCAATACAAGAGGAAGATTCATATCAATACAGGAGGAAGATTCATATCAATACAGGAGAAAGAGTCATATCAATACAGGACGAAGATTCATATCAATACAGGAGAAAAATTCATATCAATACAGGAGAAAGAGTCATATCAATACAGGAGGAAGATTCATATCAATACAGGCGGAAGATTCATATCAATACAGGATAGTCATATCAATAAAGTAAAATAGTCATATCAATACAGGAGAAAGAGTCATATCAATACAGGAGAAAGAGTCATGTCAATACAGGAGAAAGAGTCATATCAATACAGGAGAAAGAGTCATATCAATACAGGAGAAAGAGTCATATAAATACAGGAGAAAGAGTCATATCAGTACAGGAGAAGAGCCATATCAATAGAGGAGAAAGTGTCATATCAATATAGGAGAAAGAGTCATATCAATACAGGAGAAATAGTCAAATCAATACAGGAGTGGGAGTCATACCTATACAGGAGAAAGAGTCATATCAATACAGGAGAAGGAGTCATATCAATACAGGATAATCATATCAATAAAGTAAAATAGTAATATCAATACAGGAGAAAGAGTCCATATCAATACAGGAGAGTCATATCAATAAAGTAAAAGAGTCATATCAATACAGGAGAAAGAGTCATATCAATATAGGAGAAAGAGTCATATCAATACAGGAGAAATAGTCATATCAATACAGGAGAAAGAGTCATATCAATACAGGAGAAAGAGTCATATCAGTACAGGAGAAGAGCCATATCAATAGAGGAGAAAGTGTCATATCAATATAGGAGAAAGAGTCATATCAATACAGGAGAAATAGTCAAATCAATACAGGAGTGGGAGTCATACCTATACAGGAGAAAAAGTCATATCAATACAGGAGAAGGAGTCATATCAATACAGGATAATCATATCAATAAAGTAAAATGGTAATATCAATACAGGAGAAAGAGTCATATTAATACAGGAGAAAGAGTCATATCAATACAGGAGAGAGAGTCATATCAATACAGGAGAGAGAGTCATATCAATACAGGAGAAAGTGTCATATCAATACAGGAGGAAGATTCATATCAATACAGGATAATCATATCAATAATGTAAAAGAGTAATATCAATACAGGAGAAAGAGTCATATTAATACAGGAGAAAGAGTCATATCAATACAGGAGAGAGAGTCATATCAATACAGGAGAGAGAGTCATATCAATACAGGAGAAAGTGTCATATCAATACAGGAGGAAGATTCATATCAATACAGGATAATCATATCAATAAAGTAAAAGAGTCATATCAACACAGGAGAAAGAGTCATATCAATACAGGAGAACGAGTCATATCAATATAAGAGAGAGAGTCATATCAATACAGGAGAGGGAGTCATGTCAATACAGGAGAAAGATTCATATCAATACAGGAGAGTCATATCAATACAGGAGAAGATTCATATCAATACAGGAGAAAGAGTCATATCAATACAGGAGGAAGATTCATATCAATACAGGAGGAAGATGCATATCAATATAGGAGAAAGAGTCATATCAATACAGGAGGAAGATTTATATCAATACAGGAGGAAGATTCATATCAACACAGGAGAGTCATATCAATACAGGAGAAAGATTTATATCAATACAGGAGAAAGAGTCATATCAATACAGGAGGAAGATTCATATCAATACAGGAGAGTCATATCAATAAAGTAATAGAGTCATATCAATACAGGAGAAAGAGTCATATCAATACAGGAGAAAGAGTCATGTCAATACAGGAGAAAGAGTCATATCAATACAGGGGAAAGAGTCATATCAATACAGGAGAAAGAGTCATATCAATATAGGAGAAAGAGTCATATCAATACAGGAGAAAGAGTAATGTCAATACAGGAGAAAGAGTCATATCAATACAGGGGAAAGAGTCATATCAATACAGGATAAAGAGTCATATCAATACAGGAGAAAGAGTCATATCAATACAGGAGAAAGAGTCATATCAATACAGGAGAAAGAGTCATATCAGTACAGGAGAAGAGTCATATCAATACAGGAGAAAGAGTCATATCAGTACAGGAGAAGAGTCATATCAATAGAGGAGAAAGTGTCATATCAATACAGGAGAAAGATTAATATCAATACAGTAAAAGAGTAATATCAATACAGGAGAAATAGTCATATCAGTACAGGAGAAGAGTCATATCAATACAGGAGAAAGATTAATATCAATACAGTAAAAGAGTAATATCAATACAGGAGAAGGTGTCATATCAATACAGGAGAAAGAGTCATATCAATACAGGAGAAAGAGTCATATCAATAGAGGAGAAAGAGTCATATCAATACAGGAGAGTCACAATAAAGTAAAAGAGTCATATCAATAGAGGAGAAAGAGTCATATCAATACAGGAGAAAGATTCATATCAATACAGGATTGTCATATCAATATAGGAGGAAGATTCATATCAATACAGGAGAGTCATATCAATAAAGTAAAAGAGTCATATCAATACAGGAGAAAGAGTCATATCAATATAGGAGAAAGAGTCATATCAATACAGGAGAAAGAGTAATGTCAATACAGGAGAAAGAGTCATATCAATACAGGAGGAAGATTCATATCAATACAGGAGGAAGATTCATATCAATACAGGAGAGTCATATCAATGAAGTAAAAGAGTCATATCAATACAGGAGAAAGAGTCATATCAATACAGGAGAAAGAGTCATGTCAATACAGGAGAAAGAGTCATATCAATACAGGAGAAAGAGTCATATCAATACAGGAGAAAGAGTCATATCAATACAGGAGAAAGATTAATATCAATACAGTAAAAGAGTAACATCAATACAGGAGAAGGTGTCATATCAATGCAGGAGAAAGAGTCATATCAATACAGGAGAAAGAGTCATATCAATAGAGGAGAAAGAGTCATATCAATACAGGAGAAAGATTCATATCAATACAGGAGAAAGATTCATATCAATACAGGAGAGTCATATCAATACAGGAGTAAGATTCATATCAATGCAGGAGAGTCATATCAATAAAGTAAAAGAGTCATATCAATACAGGAGAAAGAGTCATATCAATATAGGAGAAAGAGTCATATCAATGCACGAGAAATAGTCATATCAGTACAGGAGAAGAGTCATATCAATACAGGAGAAAGAGTCATATCAATACAGGAGAAAGAGTCATATCAATACAGGAGGAAGATTCATATCAATACAGGAGGAAGATGCATATCAATATAGGAGAAAGAGTCATATCAATACAGGAGGAAGATTTATATCAATACAGGAGGAAGATTCATATCAACACAGGAGAGTCATATCAATACAGGAGAAAGATTTATATCAATACAGGAGAAAGAGTCATATCAATACAGGAGGAAGATTCATATCAATACAGGAGAGTCATATCAATAAAGTAATAGAGTCATATCAATACAGGAGAAAGAGTCATATCAATACAGGAGAAAGAGTCATGTCAATACAGGAGAAAGAGTCATATCAATACAGGGGAAAGAGTCATATCAATACAGGAGAAAGAGTCATATCAATACAGGAGAAAGAGTCATATCAATACAGGAGAAAGAGTAATGTCAATACAGGAGAAAGAGTCATATCAATACAGGGGAAAGAGTCATATCAATACAGGATAAAGAGTCATATCAATACAGGAGAAAGAGTCATATCAATACAGGAGAAAGAGTCATATCAATACAGGAGAAAGAGTCATATCAGTACAGGAGAAGAGTCATATCAATACAGGAGAAAGAGTCATATCAGTACAGGAGAAGAGTCATATCAATAGAGGAGAAAGTGTCATATCAATACAGGAGAAAGATTAATATCAATACAGTAAAAGAGTAATATCAATACAGGAGAAATAGTCATATCAGTACAGGAGAAGAGTCATATCAATACAGGAGAAAGATTAATATCAATACAGTAAAAGAGTAATATCAATACAGGAGAAGGTGTCATATCAATACAGGAGAAAGAGTCATATCAATACAGGAGAAAGAGTCATATCAATAGAGGAGAAAGAGTCATATCAATACAGGAGAGTCACAATAAAGTAAAAGAGTCATATCAATAGAGGAGAAAGAGTCATATCAATACAGGAGAAAGATTCATATCAATACAGGATTGTCATATCAATATAGGAGGAAGATTCATATCAATACAGGAGAGTCATATCAATAAAGTAAAAGAGTCATATCAATACAGGAGAAAGAGTCATATCAATATAGGAGAAAGAGTCATATCAATACAGGAGAAAGAGTAATGTCAATACAGGAGAAAGAGTCATATCAATACAGGAGGAAGATTCATATCAATACAGGAGGAAGATTCATATCAATACAGGAGAGTCATATCAATGAAGTAAAAGAGTCATATCAATACAGGAGAAAGAGTCATATCAATACAGGAGAAAGAGTCATGTCAATACAGGAGAAAGAGTCATATCAATACAGGAGAAAGAGTCATATCAATACAGGAGAAAGAGTCATATCAATACAGGAGAAAGATTAATATCAATACAGTAAAAGAGTAACATCAATACAGGAGAAGGTGTCATATCAATGCAGGAGAAAGAGTCATATCAATACAGGAGAAAGAGTCATATCAATAGAGGAGAAAGAGTCATATCAATACAGGAGAAAGATTCATATCAATACAGGAGAAAGATTCATATCAATACAGGAGAGTCATATCAATACAGGAGTAAGATTCATATCAATGCAGGAGAGTCATATCAATAAAGTAAAAGAGTCATATCAATACAGGAGAAAGAGTCATATCAATATAGGAGAAAGAGTCATATCAATGCACGAGAAATAGTCATATCAGTACAGGAGAAGAGTCATATCAATACAGGAGAAAGAGTCATATCAATACAGGAGAAAGAGTCATATCAATACAGGAGAAATAGTTATATCAATACAGGAGAAAGAGTCATATCAATAGTGGAGAAAGAGTCATATCAATACAGGAGAAAGATTAATATCAATACAGTAAAATAGTAATATCAATACAGGAGAAGGTGTCATATCAATACAGGAGAAAGAGTCATATCAATACAGGAGAAAGAGTCATATCAATACAGGAGAAAGAGTCATATCAGTACAGGAGAAGAGCCATATCAATAGAGGAGAAAGTGTCATATCAATATAGGAGAAAGATTCATATCAATACAGGAGAAATAGTCAAATCAATACAGGAGTGGGAGTCATACCTATACAGGAGAAAGAGTCATATCAATACAGGAGAAGGAGTCATATCAATACAGGATAATCATATCAATAAAGTAAAATAGTAATATCAATACAGGAGAAAGAGTCCATATCAATACAGGAGAGTCATATCAATAAAGTAAAAGAGTCATATCAATACAGGAGAAAGAGTCATATCAATATAGGAGAAAGAGTCATATCAATACAGGAGAAATAGTCATATCAATACAGGAGAAAGAGTCATATCAATACAGGAGAAAGAGTCATATCAGTACAGGAGAAGAGCCATATCAATAGAGGAGAAAGTGTCATATCAATATAGGAGAAAGAGTCATATCAATACAGGAGAAATAGTCAAATCAATACAGGAGTGGGAGTCATACCTATACAGGAGAAAGAGTCATATCAATACAGGAGAAGGAGTCATATCAATACAGGATAATCATATCAATAAAGTAAAATGGTAATATCAATACAGGAGAAAGAGTCATATTAATACAGGAGAAAGAGTCATATCAATACAGGAGAGAGAGTCATATCAATACAGGAGAGAGAGTCATATCAATACAGGAGAAAGTGTCATATCAATACAGGAGGAAGATTCATATCAATACAGGATAATCATATCAATAATGTAAAAGAGTAATATCAATACAGGAGAAAGAGTCATATTAATACAGGAGAAAGAGTCATATCAATACAGGATAAAGAGTCATATCAATACAGGAGAGAGAGTCATATCAATACAGGAGAAAGTGTCATATCAATACAGGAGGAAGATTCATATCAATACAGGATAATCATATCAATAAAGTAAAAGAGTCATATCAACACAGGAGAAAGAGTCATATCAATACAGGAGAACGAGTCATATCAATATAAGAGAGAGAGTCATATCAATACAGGAGAGGGAGTCATGTCAATACAGGAGAAAGATTCATATCAATACAGGAGAGTCATATCAATACAGGAGAAGATTCATATCAATACAGGAGAAAGAGTCATATCAATACAGGAGGAAGATTCATATCAATACAGGAGGAAGATGCATATCAATATAGGAGAAAGAGTCATATCAATACAGGAGGAAGATTTATATCAATACAGGAGGAAGATTCATATCAACACAGGAGAGTCATATCAATACAGGAGAAAGATTTATATCAATACAGGAGAAAGAGTCATATCAATACAGGAGGAAGATTCATATCAATACAGGAGAGTCATATCAATAAAGTAATAGAGTCATATCAATACAGGAGAAAGAGTCATATCAATACAGGAGAAAGAGTCATGTCAATACAGGAGAAAGAGTCATATCAATACAGGGGAAAGAGTCATATCAATACAGGAGAAAGAGTCATATCAATACAGGAGAAAGAGTCATATCAATACAGGAGAAAGAGTAATGTCAATACAGGAGAAAGAGTCATATCAATACAGGGGAAAGAGTCATATCAATACAGGATAAAGAGTCATATCAATACAGGAGAAAGAGTCATATCAATACAGGAGAAAGAGTCATATCAATACAGGAGAAAGAGTCATATCAGTACAGGAGAAGAGTCATATCAATACAGGAGAAAGAGTCATATCAGTACAGGAGAAGAGTCATATCAATAGAGGAGAAAGAGTCATATCAATACAGGAGAAAGATTCATATCAATACAGGATTGTCATATCAATATAGGAGGAAGATTCATATCAATACAGGAGAGTCATATCAATAAAGTAAAAGAGTCATATCAATACAGGAGAAAGAGTCATATCAATATAGGAGAAAGAGTCATATCAATACAGGAGAAAGAGTAATGTCAATACAGGAGAAAGAGTCATATCAATACAGGAGGAAGATTCATATCAATACAGGAGGAAGATTCATATCAATACAGGAGAGTCATATCAATGAAGTAAAAGAGTCATATCAATACAGGAGAAAGAGTCATATCAATACAGGAGAAAGAGTCATGTCAATACAGGAGAAAGAGTCATATCAATACAGGAGAAAGAGTCATATCAATACAGGAGAAAGAGTCATATCAATACAGGAGAAAGATTAATATCAATACAGTAAAAGAGTAACATCAATACAGGAGAACGAGTCATATCAATATAAGAGAGAGAGTCATATCAATACAGGAGAGGGAGTCATGTCAATACAGGAGAAAGATTCATATCAATACAGGAGAGTCATATCAATACAGGAGAAGATTCATATCAATACAGGAGAAAGAGTCATATCAATACAGGAGGAAGATTCATATCAATACAGGAGGAAGATGCATATCAATATAGGAGAAAGAGTCATATCAATACAGGAGGAAGATTTATATCAATACAGGAGGAAGATTCATATCAACACAGGAGAGTCATATCAATACAGGAGAAAGATTTATATCAATACAGGAGAAAGAGTCATATCAATACAGGAGGAAGATTCATATCAATACAGGAGAGTCATATCAATAAAGTAATAGAGTCATATCAATACAGGAGAAAGAGTCATATCAATACAGGAGAAAGAGTCATGTCAATACAGGAGAAAGAGTCATATCAATACAGGGGAAAGAGTCATATCAATACAGGAGAAAGAGTCATATCAATACAGGAGAAAGAGTCATATCAATACAGGAGAAAGAGTAATGTCAATACAGGAGAAAGAGTCATATCAATACAGGGGAAAGAGTCATATCAATACAGGATAAAGAGTCATATCAATACAGGAGAAAGAGTCATATCAATACAGGAGAAAGAGTCATATCAATACAGGAGAAAGAGTCATATCAGTACAGGAGAAGAGTCATATCAATACAGGAGAAAGAGTCATATCAGTACAGGAGAAGAGTCATATCAATAGAGGAGAAAGAGTCATATCAATACAGGAGAAAGATTCATATCAATACAGGATTGTCATATCAATATAGGAGGAAGATTCATATCAATACAGGAGAGTCATATCAATAAAGTAAAAGAGTCATATCAATACAGGAGAAAGAGTCATATCAATATAGGAGAAAGAGTCATATCAATACAGGAGAAAGAGTAATGTCAATACAGGAGAAAGAGTCATATCAATACAGGAGGAAGATTCATATCAATACAGGAGGAAGATTCATATCAATACAGGAGAGTCATATCAATGAAGTAAAAGAGTCATATCAATACAGGAGAAAGAGTCATATCAATACAGGAGAAAGAGTCATGTCAATACAGGAGAAAGAGTCATATCAATACAGGAGAAAGAGTCATATCAATACAGGAGAAAGAGTTATATCAATACAGGAGAAAGAGTCATATCAATAGTGGAGAAAGAGTCATATCAATACAGGAGAAAGATTAATATCAATACAGTAAAATAGTAATATCAATACAGGAGAAGGTGTCATATCAATACAGGAGAAAGAGTCATATCAATACAGGAGAAAGAGTCATATCAATACAGGAGAAAGAGTCATATCAGTACAGGAGAAGAGCCATATCAATAGAGGAGAAAGTGTCATATCAATATAGGAGAAAGAGTCATATCAATACAGGAGAAATAGTCAAATCAATACAGGAGTGGGAGTCATACCTATACAGGAGAAAGAGTCATATCAATACAGGAGAAGGAGTCATATCAATACAGAATAATCATATCAATAAAGTAAAATAGTAATATCAATACAGGAGAAAGAGTCCATATCAATACAGGAGAGTCATATCAATAAAGTAAAAGAGTCATATCAATACAGGAGAAAGAGTCATATCAATATAGGAGAAAGAGTCATATCAATACAGGAGAAATAGTCATATCAATACAGGAGAAAGAGTCATATCAATACAGGAGAAAGAGTCATATCAGTACAGGAGAAGAGCCATATCAATAGAGGAGAAAGTGTCATATCAATATAGGAGAAAGAGTCATATCAATACAGGAGAAATAGTCAAATCAATACAGGAGTGGGAGTCATACCTATACAGGAGAAAGAGTCATATCAATACAGGAGAAGGAGTCATATCAATACAGGATAATCATATCAATAAAGTAAAATGGTAATATCAATACAGGAGAAAGAGTCATATTAATACAGGAGAAAGAGTCATATCAATACAGGAGAGAGAGTCATATCAATACAGGAGAGAGAGTCATATCAATACAGGAGAAAGTGTCATATCAATACAGGAGGAAGATTCATATCAATACAGGATAATCATATCAATAATGTAAAAGAGTAATATCAATACAGGAGAAAGAGTCATATCAATACAGGATAAAGAGTCATATCAATACAGGAGAGAGAGTCATATCAATACAGGAGAAAGTGTCATATCAATACAGGAGGAAGATTCATATCAATACAGGATAATCATATCAATAAAGTAAAAGAGTCA
Source organism: Oncorhynchus mykiss (assembly GCF_057628025.1). Lineage (NCBI taxonomy): Eukaryota > Metazoa > Chordata > Actinopteri > Salmoniformes > Salmonidae > Oncorhynchus > Oncorhynchus mykiss. The sequence continues at coordinate 22,480,139 of NC_143039.1, forward strand.
TATCAACACAGGAGAAAGAGTCATATCAATACAGGAGAACGAGTCATATCAATATAAGAGAGAGAGTCATATCAATACAGGAGAGGGAGTCATGTCAATACAGGAGAAAGATTCATATCAATACAGGAGAGTCATATCAATACAGGAGAAGATTCATATCAATACAGGAGAAAGAGTCATATCAATACAGGAGGAAGATTCATATCAATACAGGAGGAAGATGCATATCAATATAGGAGAAAGAGTCATATCAATACAGGAGGAAGATTTATATCAATACAGGAGGAAGATTCATATCAACACAGGAGAGTCATATCAATACAGGAGAAAGATTTATATCAATACAGGAGAAAGAGTCATATCAATACAGGAGGAAGATTCATATCAATACAGGAGAGTCATATCAATAAAGTAATAGAGTCATATCAATACAGGAGAAAGAGTCATATCAATACAGGAGAAAGAGTCATGTCAATACAGGAGAAAGAGTCATATCAATACAGGGGAAAGAGTCATATCAATACAGGAGAAAGAGTCATATCAATACAGGAGAAAGAGTCATATCAATACAGGAGAAAGAGTAATGTCAATACAGGAGAAAGAGTCATATCAATACAGGGGAAAGAGTCATATCAATACAGGATAAAGAGTCATATCAATACAGGAGAAAGAGTCATATCAATACAGGAGAAAGAGTCATATCAATACAGGAGAAAGAGTCATATCAGTACAGGAGAAGAGTCATATCAATACAGGAGAAAGAGTCATATCAGTACAGGAGAAGAGTCATATCAATAGAGGAGAAAGTGTCATATCAATACAGGAGAAAGATTAATATCAATACAGTAAAAGAGTAATATCAATACAGGAGAAATAGTCATATCAGTACAGGAGAAGAGTCATATCAATACAGGAGAAAGATTAATATCAATACAGTAAAAGAGTAATATCAATACAGGAGAAGGTGTCATATCAATACAGGAGAAAGAGTCATATCAATACAGGAGAAAGAGTCATATCAATAGAGGAGAAAGAGTCATATCAATACAGGAGAGTCACAATAAAGTAAAAGAGTCATATCAATAGAGGAGAAAGAGTCATATCAATACAGGAGAAAGATTCATATCAATACAGGATTGTCATATCAATATAGGAGGAAGATTCATATCAATACAGGAGAGTCATATCAATAAAGTAAAAGAGTCATATCAATACAGGAGAAAGAGTCATATCAATATAGGAGAAAGAGTCATATCAATACAGGAGAAAGAGTAATGTCAATACAGGAGAAAGAGTCATATCAATACAGGAGGAAGATTCATATCAATACAGGAGGAAGATTCATATCAATACAGGAGAGTCATATCAATGAAGTAAAAGAGTCATATCAATACAGGAGAAAGAGTCATATCAATACAGGAGAAAGAGTCATGTCAATACAGGAGAAAGAGTCATATCAATACAGGAGAAAGAGTCATATCAATACAGGAGAAAGAGTCATATCAATACAGGAGAAAGATTAATATCAATACAGTAAAAGAGTAACATCAATACAGGAGAAGGTGTCATATCAATGCAGGAGAAAGAGTCATATCAATACAGGAGAAAGAGTCATATCAATAGAGGAGAAAGAGTCATATCAATACAGGAGAAAGATTCATATCAATACAGGAGAAAGATTCATATCAATACAGGAGAGTCATATCAATACAGGAGTAAGATTCATATCAATGCAGGAGAGTCATATCAATAAAGTAAAAGAGTCATATCAATACAGGAGAAAGAGTCATATCAATATAGGAGAAAGAGTCATATCAATGCACGAGAAATAGTCATATCAGTACAGGAGAAGAGTCATATCAATACAGGAGAAAGAGTCATATCAATACAGGAGAAAGAGTCATATCAATACAGGAGAAATAGTTATATCAATACAGGAGAAAGAGTCATATCAATAGTGGAGAAAGAGTCATATCAATACAGGAGAAAGATTAATATCAATACAGTAAAATAGTAATATCAATACAGGAGAAGGTGTCATATCAATACAGGAGAAAGAGTCATATCAATACAGGAGAAAGAGTCATATCAATACAGGAGAAAGATTCATATCAATACAGGAGAGTCATATCAATACAGGAGTAAGATTCATATCAATGCAGGAGAGTCATATCAATAAAGTAAAAGAGTCATATCAATACAGGAGAAAGATTCATATCAATATAGGAGAAAGAGTCATATCAATACAGGAGAAAGAGTCATGTCAATACAGGAGAAAGAGTCATATCAATACAGGAGGAAGATTCATATCAATACAGGAGGAAGATTCATATCAATACAGGAGAGTCATATCAATAAAGTAAAAGAGTCATATCAATACAGGAGAAAGAGTCATATCAATACAGGAGAAAGAGTCATGTCAATACAGGAGAAAGAGTCATATCAATACAGGAGAAAGAGTCATATCAATACAGGAGAAAGAGTCATATCAATACAGGAGAAAGAGTCATATCAATAGAGGAGAAAGAGTCATATCAATACAGGAGAAAGATTAATATTAATACAGTAAAATAGTAATATCAATACAGGAGAAGGTGTCATATCAATACAGGAGAAAGAGTCATATCAATACAGGAGAAAGAGTCATATCAATAGAGGAGAAAGAGTCATATCAATACAGGAGAAAGATTAATATTAATACAGTAAAATAGTAATATCAATACAGGAGAAGGTGTCATATCAATACAGGAGAAAGAGTCATATCAATACAGGAGAAAGAGTCATATCAATACAGGAGAAAGAGTCATATCAATACAGGAGAAATATTAATATCAATACAGTAAAAGAGTAATATCAATACAGGAGAAGGTGTCATATCAATACAGGAGAAAGAGTCATATCAATACAGGAGAAAGAGTCATATCAATAGAGGAGAAAGAGTCATATCAATACAGGAGAAAGATTAATATTAATACAGTAAAATAGTAATATCAATACAGGAGAAGGTGTCATATCAATACAGGAGAAAGAGTCATATCAATACAGGAGAAAGAGTCATATCAATACAGGAGAAAGAGTCATATCAATACAGGAGAAATATTAATATCAATACAGTAAAAGAGTAATATCAATACAGGAGAAGGTGTCATATCAATACAGGAGAAAGAGTCATATCAATACAGGAGAAAGAGTCATATCAATAGAGGAGAAAGAGTCATATCAATACAGGAGAAAGATTCATATCAATACAGGATTGTCATATCAATATAGGAGGAAGATTCATATCAATACAGGAGAGTCATATCAATAAAGTAAAAGAGTCATATCAATACAGGAGAAAGAGTCATATCAATATAGGAGAAAGAGTCATATCAATACAGGAGAAAGAGTAATGTCAATACAGGAGAAAGAGTCATATCAATACAGGAGGAAGATTCATATCAATACAGGAGGAAGATTCATATCAATAAAGGAGAGTCATATCAATGAAGTAAAAGAGTCATATCAATACAGGAGAAAGAGTCATATCAATACAGGAGAAAGAGTCATGTCAATACAGGAGAAAGAGTCATATCAATACAGGAGAAAGAGTCATATCAATACAGGAGAAAGAGTCATATCAATACAGGAGAAAGATTAATATCAATACAGTAAAAGAGTAACATCAATACAGGAGAAGGTGTCATATCAATGCAGGAGAAAGAGTCATATCAATACAGGAGAAAGAGTCATATCAATAGAGGAGAAAGAGTCATATCAATACAGGAGAAAGATTCATATCAATACAGGAGAAAGATTCATATCAATACAGGAGAGTCATATCAATACAGGAGTAAGATTCATATCAATGCAGGAGAGTCATATCAATAAAGTAAAAGAGTCATATCAATACAGGAGAAAGAGTCATATCAATATAGGAGAAAGAGTCATATCAATGCACGAGAAATAGTCATATCAGTACAGGAGAAGAGTCATATCAATACAGGAGAAAGAGTCATATCAATACAGGAGAAAGAGTCATATCAATACAGGAGAAATAGTTATATCAATACAGGAGAAAGAGTCATATCAATAGTGGAGAAAGAGTCATATCAATACAGGAGAAAGATTAATATCAATACAGTAAAATAGTAATATCAATACAGGAGAAGGTGTCATATCAATACAGGAGAAAGAGTCATATCAATACAGGAGAAAGAGTCATATCAATACAGGAGAAAGATTCATATCAATACAGGAGAGTCATATCAATACAGGAGTAAGATTCATATCAATGCAGGAGAGTCATATCAATAAAGTAAAAGAGTCATATCAATACAGGAGAAAGATTCATATCAATATAGGAGAAAGAGTCATATCAATACAGGAGAAAGAGTCATGTCAATACAGGAGAAAGAGTCATATCAATACAGGAGGAAGATTCATATCAATACAGGAGGAAGATTCATATCAATACAGGAGAGTCATATCAATAAAGTAAAAGAGTCATATCAATACAGGAGAAAGAGTCATATCAATACAGGAGAAAGAGTCATGTCAATACAGGAGAAAGAGTCATATCAATACAGGAGAAAGAGTCATATCAATACAGGAGAAAGAGTCATATCAATACAGGAGAAAGAGTCATATCAATAGAGGAGAAAGAGTCATATCAATACAGGAGAAAGATTAATATTAATACAGTAAAATAGTAATATCAATACAGGAGAAGGTGTCATATCAATACAGGAGAAAGAGTCATATCAATACAGGAGAAAGAGTCATATCAATAGAGGAGAAAGAGTCATATCAATACAGGAGAAAGATTAATATTAATACAGTAAAATAGTAATATCAATACAGGAGAAGGTGTCATATCAATACAGGAGAAAGAGTCATATCAATACAGGAGAAAGAGTCATATCAATACAGGAGAAAGAGTCATATCAATACAGGAGAAATATTAATATCAATACAGTAAAAGAGTAATATCAATACAGGAGAAGGTGTCATATCAATACAGGAGAAAGAGTCATATCAATACAGGAGAAAGAGTCATATCAATAGAGGAGAAAGAGTCATATCAATACAGGAGAAAGATTAATATTAATACAGTAAAATAGTAATATCAATACAGGAGAAGGTGTCATATCAATACAGGAGAAAGAGTCATATCAATACAGGAGAAAGAGTCATATCAATACAGGAGAAAGAGTCATATCAATACAGGAGAAATATTAATATCAATACAGTAAAAGAGTAATATCAATACAGGAGAAGGTGTCATATCAATACAGGAGAAAGAGTCATATCAATACAGGAGAAAGAGTCATATCAATAGAGGAGAAAGAGTCATATCAATACAGGAGAAAGATTCATATCAATACAGGATTGTCATATCAATATAGGAGGAAGATTCATATCAATACAGGAGAGTCATATCAATAAAGTAAAAGAGTCATATCAATACAGGAGAAAGAGTCATATCAATATAGGAGAAAGAGTCATATCAATACAGGAGAAAGAGTAATGTCAATACAGGAGAAAGAGTCATATCAATACAGGAGGAAGATTCATATCAATACAGGAGGAAGATTCATATCAATAAAGGAGAGTCATATCAATGAAGTAAAAGAGTCATATCAATACAGGAGAAAGAGTCATATCAATACAGGAGAAAGAGTCATGTCAATACAGGAGAAAGAGTCATATCAATACAGGAGAAAGAGTCATATCAATACAGGAGAAAGAGTCATATCAATACAGGAGAAAGATTAATATCAATACAGTAAAAGAGTAACATCAATACAGGAGAAGGTGTCATATCAATGCAGGAGAAAGAGTCATATCAATACAGGAGAAAGAGTCATATCAATAGAGGAGAAAGAGTCATATCAATACAGGAGAAAGATTCATATCAATACAGGAGAAAGATTCATATCAATACAGGAGAGTCATATCAATACAGGAGTAAGATTCATATCAATGCAGGAGAGTCATATCAATAAAGTAAAAGAGTCATATCAATACAGGAGAAAGAGTCATATCAATATAGGAGAAAGAGTCATATCAATGCACGAGAAATAGTCATATCAGTACAGGAGAAGAGTCATATCAATACAGGAGAAAGAGTCATATCAATACAGGAGAAAGAGTCATATCAATACAGGAGAAATAGTTATATCAATACAGGAGAAAGAGTCATATCAATAGTGGAGAAAGAGTCATATCAATACAGGAGAAAGATTAATATCAATACAGTAAAATAGTAATATCAATACAGGAGAAGGTGTCATATCAATACAGGAGAAAGAGTCATATCAATACAGGAGAAAGAGTCATATCAATACAGGAGAAAGATTCATATCAATACAGGAGAGTCATATCAATACAGGAGTAAGATTCATATCAATGCAGGAGAGTCATATCAATAAAGTAAAAGAGTCATATCAATACAGGAGAAAGATTCATATCAATATAGGAGAAAGAGTCATATCAATACAGGAGAAAGAGTCATGTCAATACAGGAGAAAGAGTCATATCAATACAGGAGGAAGATTCATATCAATACAGGAGGAAGATTCATATCAATACAGGAGAGTCATATCAATAAAGTAAAAGAGTCATATCAATACAGGAGAAAGAGTCATATCAATACAGGAGAAAGAGTCATGTCAATACAGGAGAAAGAGTCATATCAATACAGGAGAAAGAGTCATATCAATACAGGAGAAAGAGTCATATCAATACAGGAGAAAGAGTCATATCAATAGAGGAGAAAGAGTCATATCAATACAGGAGAAAGATTAATATTAATACAGTAAAATAGTAATATCAATACAGGAGAAGGTGTCATATCAATACAGGAGAAAGAGTCATATCAATACAGGAGAAAGAGTCATATCAATAGAGGAGAAAGAGTCATATCAATACAGGAGAAAGATTAATATTAATACAGTAAAATAGTAATATCAATACAGGAGAAGGTGTCATATCAATACAGGAGAAAGAGTCATATCAATACAGGAGAAAGAGTCATATCAATACAGGAGAAAGAGTCATATCAATACAGGAGAACGAGTCATATCAATACAGGAGAAGGCTGACATGGCAAGCTGGACACTGTAGACATCCATAGTAATGTTTATGTAGAAGATTGATTGTACCACGTATACACACATTTTCACTGACTCTCTTTTTTAACATTATCATACAAACTGACAGCTCCTCCCTGAGAGGGTCACATAAGCCCACACGCACGCACGCACGCACACACACACACACACACACACACACACACACACACACACACACACACACACACACACACACACACACACACACACACACACACACAGCGGTTGTGTAATTATCTGATAAGGTATGTGTACGAGTGTGGCTCTCCCGTTCTCCCACAATGCCGTGCCACATTCCTCTCACTCGCTAGCTCTACAGGGAAACACAGTGTCCTCTGTGCTGTGTTACCACGGCAACCCCTGCCTCACTCTTACCTGACACACCCCCGACCACACACACACACACACACACACACACACACACACACAATGTGAGCACACACAATCACACTCACACTCACACTCACACGAATGAGTGTGCGCGTGTGTGTGTGTGTGTGTTGTTTGTGCCTGGGCTGAGGTCCCGTTGTTTCACTGTTACACACAGGTCTCTAGATGAAACAATGGCAGATACATGATACGCATTCTGAAGAGCGTTCTACTGTAGTTACGTCCAGCAGGCCTATCTGTCAGTGGGTCAGAGAGAATGCTTTAAATCTCTCATTGAGACGGACGGAAAGCTCAAATGAAAGCTAGTACAATAACGTAGGTTTCCACCCCCTCATCTTAAGGAGGGTTGTGTGAATACAGCAGATTTGAGGGATCATCTTCCACATGGAATTCCCATTGCTCCTGCCCATTTCATTCCATAATCCCCATCACATCAAAGTCAACGTTCAGTGGTTGAATTAAGTCACAGGGCACTTTACCGCTCGGGATAAGTGGGTAATTAATTACATGATTGTCACGTCCTGACCTTAGAGATCCTTTTTATTCTCTATTTTGGTTAAGTCAGGGTGTGACTAGGGTGGGTAGTCTAGTTTTTTCATTTCTTTGCTGGCCTGGTATGGTTCCCAATCAGAGGCAGCTGTCTATCGTTGTCTCTGATTGGGGATCATACTGGGTTTTTGTGGGATCTTGTCTATGTCGAGTTGCCTGCCAGCACTACATTTCACGTTTCGTTTCGCACTTTATTGTTTTCTGTGAGTTTCATTATACACACGTACGTGACAATGATGAAGGTGAAGAAACTGAAAGTATATTATAATTACACCCCTATTTCAATGGCACCTCCTTTATTTTGTAACAAACTAGAATATAATAATGTATTAATTATCTTTGTCATAAATGGACATTTGTCTTCAGGCTATCTCAGTCTGATTATTACATAACATGTCATTGTTGTCTGTGGGCTCTTTCCCCATGTCCTTTTCTGGTTATTTTCGAAGATTAGAGTGCTAGCAGGCCTCTGGGGTTATTTGTCCTGTAATCATGCTTTCATGACTGGACTGGGAGTGGAAGTGTTCACTCAAGAAGGTTGTTAAATCCCTCTTTTACATGCCCCATATACCTTGAATAAACACAGAGAAACACTTCCATTTTGCTATTTTCCTCCTAACTGGCGAGGACAAATGACTGGAGTCTGTGCTAATTCTAGCTCTTCTGTTGTTGTTTTTTGTTAAAGAAAGGTTTCCATATTTTCCACATGTTTCCCCTGGGCATGCTGTTGCCTAGGTGCTCTGGATGGAATGTCATGTGTCAGTGGCAGGGACTGTGATTGGTGGAACAGACACGGCGACTCCGGTGCATTCAGAGGTGGCTGAGGGGACCTGCCTCCAGAGCTATACAGATATAGGATCTTAATTTGAGCCAGTTTGCTACAGTAGGAAAATAATCTTGCAGAAACAGGAAATGTGAATTATTATGTGGATTATAATTAATGGAGTTGATACATTTTTCGTTAGGGCAAGACTGAATTTACAAACTTTAGAAGCCCCTTAATACTCAATACTTTGCAGGGAAATTCTCAGCAACAAAAGGGTGATCAAATGAAGATCCTACTTCTATAGGGTTTGTCCCAAATGGGTCCTGGTAAAAAGTAGTGCACTATAAAAGGGAATAGGGTGCCATTGGTGATGAGGCCTAGATAAACACACCCAATCCCAAATCCCTCCCCTATCCACCTTGGAGACATTTTGGATTAGTGTGAGCTTGAGCTCTGTCTGATTCCACTTGGTGCCAACATGCAGGTTAGACATTTTCCCATTTTCTGCATGATGTATTGTATGGCTCTGCCGCCTGCCAATGCATTGTCTATGGGAGAGCTATGTAAAATACGTAGTGTGAAAGTGAGGCCTTAGTGTACACTAATCCACCCAAACAAACATGCTACAACCTGAAACGGTGTCACATTATAACCCTGGAGCCATGGATTGCCTCAGCACTTCTGCTGTCCGGGTGTTGGAGGTTCCCAATTGTCACTAAACATTTGGTGTATTTCATATTTTAACCCTCCGCCACATACAGATGTAGAATCTTAATTTGAGCCAGTTTACTACAGCGGGAAAATAATCCTGTAGCAACAGGAAATGTGAATTATCATGTGGATTATAATTAATGGATATTTTTGTAGGGGGTGATACATTTTGCGTAAGGTAAAAGTTTAAAAGTGGAAATGACACATTTCAGAAGCCTTTTTAAACCTCAAATACACTACAAATGTAACATTTCCTTCATTGCAGGAAAGTTTTCCTTCAATAGAGTGATCAAATTAAGGTCCTTCATCTGTACTGTATCCCACCACGGCATGTAACAGTAGATGCCACAACATTCCTCTTTAAATGAAAATCTGGCGTCTGGCAAGAGAAGGCATGTTATGGTGCCACAGGATAAATGTCAGCCCTAAGGCCTGATCTAAGGTCAGTTTTTGCTATTTGTTACAATCTTCTTAGAAACATAATTACTATGGGTGACCCATTCTAGTAATTATATTTCTATGGATAGTAATTATATTTCTACCATGTTAGTGTCAGGGGTATAGGATCAGTTGGTCCTGGATCAGATCAGCCACACACATTCTGGGGGATATCTGAGATGACGGCCCAATCAGAGTATTCTCATTGTGTGGTTTGTTTACTAAAACTGGGGATTGATATCCCAGTTGATCCCAGGACTAAGACTATAGGATTAATCTGTAAACAGACGTGGGGTTTTCCCAATTATGTTATAATGTACCAAACGTTATATGATACATATTGTGTTTCCTTCTATTAGGATGATGTAGTGGTGTGACGTGCAGAGTCTCTGGTATCATCTCTTTAGTTCCGAAAAAGTCCCCCTGTCTGTTCCCTCTTTACTGAATGTTCCCTGTTTGTATTAGCTGGAACATAAGCCCTGGGATAATGTTTGGGGAGTTTGCAGGCCAAGCTCTATCAGATACAGTACTTACACCCATTAGCTTTCCTAAGATATGGCATCCAACACACACTGAGAAAAGTCTTCAAAAGTTCCTGTGTGTGGTATGTCAACTGAACCCTTTGCCTTGATGACAGCTTTGCACACTCTTGGCATTCTCTCAACCAGCTTCATGAGGTAGTCACCTGGAATGCATTTAAATTAACTGGTGTGCCTTGTTAAAAGTTCATTTGTGGAATTTCTTTCCTTCTTAATGCATTTGAGCCAATCACTTGTGTTGTGTTGTGACAAGTTAGGGGTGGTATACAGAAGATAACTATTTGGTAAAAGACCAAGTCCATATTATAGCAAGAACAGCTCAAATAAGCAAAGAGAAATGACAGTCCATCAGTACTTCAAGACATGAAGGTCAGTCAATATGGACATTTCAAGAAATAGTATAGTTTCTTTACGTCCAGTTGCAAAAAAACATCAAGCGCTATGATGAAACTGTCTCTCATGAGGCCCGCCACAAGAAAGGAAGATCCAGAGTTACCTCTGCTGCAAAGGATACGTTCATTAGAGTTACCAGCCTCAGAAATCGGCAATTAACTGCACCTCAGATTGCAGACCAAATAAATGCTTCACAGTGTTCAAGGAACAGACACATTTCAACATCAACTGTTCAGAGGAAACTGCGGGAATCAGGCCTTCATGGTTGAATTGCTGCAAAGAAACCACTTCTAAAGGACACCAATTAGAAGAAGAGACTTGCTTGGGCCAAGAAACACGAGCAATGGACATTAGACCGCTTAAAATCTGTCCGTTGGTCTGATGAGTCCAAATGTGAGATTTTTGGTTCCATCCGCCGTGTCTTTGTGAGACACAGAGTAGGTGAACGGAGGATCTCTGCATGTGTGGTTCCCACCGTGAAGCATGGAGGAGGAGGTGTAATGGTGTGGGGATGCTTTGCTGGTGACACTGTCAGTGATTTATTTAGAATTCAAGGCAAACTTAACCAGTATGGCTAACAGCATTCTGCAGCAATACACCATCCCATCTGGTTTGTGCTTAGTGGGACTATGATTTGTTTTTCAACAGAACAATGACCGAAAACACACCTCCAGGCTGTGTAAGGATTATTTGACCAAGAAGGACAGTGATGGAGTGCTGCATCAGATGACCTGGCCTCCACAATCACCTGACTTTAACCCAATTGAGATGGTTTGGGATGAGTTGGACCTCAGCGTGAAGAAAAAGCTATCAACAAGTGTTCAGCATATGTGGGAACTCCTTCAAGACTGTTGGAAAAGCATTCCGGGTGACTACCTCATGAAGCTGGTTGAGAGAATGCCAGGAGTGTGCAAAGCTGTCATCAACGCTACTTTGAGGAATCTAAAATCTAAAATATATTTAACACTTTTTTGGTTACTACATGATTCCATATGTGTTATTTCATAGTTTTGATGTCTGCACTATTATTCTACAATGTTGAAAATAGTCAAAGTAAAGAAAAACCCTTGAATAAGTAGGCGTGTCCAAACTTTTGACTGGTACTGTATCTAAATGCTAGCTACTTTACCTGTATCAGAGGAGCAGTCTTATTCAAATGGCAGCTGTGCCACCCAAAGTTTTCCAATAGAAACCCTCATATCATATAGTCTTTCATAGCCTATCGTTATCCGGATCATTGCTTGAATTATTGTCCTATGGATTTGTGTCCGCATCGCCTAGGCCTGATCACAGAATCTAACATACACCACTGGGTCAATGCCATTAAGTAAAAATCTAGCTTAATTTGTTGTCGTCATAGAAACTCAGCCTCACACACAAGGGCCACATCTCTCTCTCGCTCTCTCTCTCTCTCTCTCTCTCTCTCTCTCTCTCTCTCTCTCTCTCTCTATCACTGCCTATCCCCCCTTGCTCTACCTCCCCATCCTTCCCTCCCTCTCTCTCCGAGATGCAGAACTCTCAACGCTGAATACTCTCTGACGAGGCAATCTATCCCCCAGTAGCCAATGATAACACTCGGACAGCAGAAGTGATGAGGCGATCCATTCTGCTCCAGCCAATAATAATGCATGGACAGAAAGTGATGAGGCCTGTGCCTGTGCACGTGGAATGGAAATCAGGCGCTGCTTGGTTTTAATGGGAAATGTCAAGTGGTGGAGCGCTGCACATTCATCACCCAGCAGCCCCATACGCTGGCACCCAGCCAGGCCAGGGCTGGCATGTAGATCATGGGTTTCTCTAGCTGAGATCACTGTGTATGGAAGGGGCCTGTGAACTGGGCCGGTCTATTATAACATGTGACGTAAGGCTGTTATAGCCAGCTGAGGTCGCTTACTGAAGGCCAGTTAGTGGATGAAGTCATAATGTGGTCTTCATCGATTGATGGATGTCGTTTTGGAAGTGTACTGACATCTCTGGTGGTTCATGACTTGACATGTGCTATTAAACAGCTATAATGGGAAACATGTGCGAAGGTGCTCTCAAACACAGCATGAATTATTTTCATTTTTCAAGGTCCATGTTCAGATGGTTACCACAGGTCAGCAGCCCTGTCCTTCTTAGTCCTCCATAGTCATAGTATCAAACACAGCAGATAGATATAAAGTATGTAGATAACACAAACACAGCATATATATATATATATATATATATATATATATATATATATATATATATACAGTATGCCTCTGTGCTTACCCCATAACATCTTTGCTAACATCTTTGCTAAAAGGCTAAAACTGTCATTTTCAGACAAATGATCCAAGAGAAACAGAGAAAGGGGGAAGGTGGGTGCTGGTCGGGTGTGGGGAGGATAGAGGAGTCAGGTAGGCCTCTTGTTTACTCCCCTCTTCTGTCAGGGCCCACTTCCACTAGCCAGGGATCTCTTCTCTCTCCCAAATAACATTCCTTTCAGACAGGCACACACAGAGACGCCCTTGGTGTTGTTCTGTCTACTGTCAACATTAGGACCCCTAAGGGATGAACGCTTGATATACGACCTAAAACGTTTTCATCTCTCCTTAAACTATTTGAAGCTGTAATAGACAGCTTATCTCAAAGTACAAATCTCAGAATTGTTCTTAGATCTTTGTGTATATTTACACTAGTAGATGTGACGTAGTCCTGAACGGAAAATACAGCAAACGCAAGGTCAACAAGGTCACTGTTGAAAATGTGTGAGGGGAACGTTTCCACTTAATCCTTAACATCACATTCTCCTCAGTATTCTGTTATGAGTTATGAGAAACTAAGTGGCTGTCACAACTCAGGATAGCGGGATAGACGAGAGAGAGAGAGAGGAGGAGAGGAGAGATTGACTAATTTCTCCATGCTGCAGCCTCTGATTAGTATTACACTGGGGAGCCGTCTGCTGATCACTGTCTAAACCTCTCTTCATTATCCAATGATTCACTATCGGCTGGCATCACCATGTGTGTGTCAGTATGTGTGTGTGTGTCAGTATGTGTGTGTGTGTAAGTGTTTGTCAGTGTGTATGTGTCAGTGTGTGTGATAGCAGGGGCAGGAAAGAGGGTGCAGGGGCAGGAGAGAGGGAGGGAGAGAGGGAGAGAGGGAGCGGGAGAGAGAGAGAAAGAGACAGACAGAGAGAGAGAGAGGGAACAATAGAGGTAGAGGAGGAAGAGGCCATAGTTTTAACCACAAGGTGGCGGTGTTGCAGTGAGAGAGAACCAGACTGCAGGTGTGAAATCGGCCCGATGCAGAAACCCACCGATGCGACACTTAAGAACCTCAGCTCTGATGCAGCCTGCCATCCTCAATATATGTGACAATCTGGGAAAGAAAGAGTGGAATGAACGAATGAATGAACATCCGTCTCTCTGTCATTTAGACTAATCCTGTCAGGGGTTCACACGGTCCGACCGTGAATCAGTGACCCAGTGCGGTCACCTCTGAGCTAACTAAGCAGGTATCCACAGAGAGACCAGCCATGTTCCCACACCATGTCATGGTACGTCATGTTAACAGGATTAAAGGGATAGTTCACTCACATATCAAATTAAAGGGGAGGTCTTCTCACATTATAAACTGTGTTTAGAATTGCCTTGGATGATATGGCTTTAAACTGCTATTTCTTTCCAAGTTCCAGAGGGCTAAAGTTAGCATCATGACTGACAATCCTATTGGAAACCATGGATTAGCATTCTTTCCAAGTAGAAGCTGTATGCAGCTAGCTTCCTGTGCAGAGTGGAGTCAGTGTGTTAGATTATGTGGATGGATGAGGTTGGTTATAGAGTCAATGTGTTACATTATGTGGTTGGATGGGGTTGGTTATAGAGTCATTGTGTTAGATTATGTGGTTGGATGGGGTTGGTTATGGAGTCATTGTGTTAGATTATGTGGATGGATGAGGTTGGTTATGGAGTCAGTGTGTTAGATTATGTGGTTGGATGAGGTTGGTTATGGAGTCAGTGTGTTAGATTATGTAGATGAATGGGGTTGGTTATGGAGTCAGTGTATCGGTTTGTTTCAGTGTTTTAGTGTGAGGACTGTACAGAATATCTGTCCTGTAGAAAGTGTGTGTATGTTAGTGTGAGGACTGTACATAATATCTCTGTCCTGTAGAAAGTGTGTGTATGTTAGTGTGAGGACTGTACAGAATATCTCTGTCCTGTAGAAAGTGTGTGTATGTTAGTGTGAGGACTGTACAGAATATCTCTGTCCTGTAGAAAGTGTGTGTATGTTAGTGTGAGGACTGTACAGAATATCTCTGCCCTGTAGAAAGCATCTGTGTGTTAATATAACCTGTACAGTGACAGTGTGTGTGTGTCCTGTAGAAATCAGTGTGTGTGTGTGTCCTGTATGAATCTGTGTGTGTATGTGTCCTGTAGAAATC
Source organism: Oncorhynchus mykiss (assembly GCF_057628025.1). Lineage (NCBI taxonomy): Eukaryota > Metazoa > Chordata > Actinopteri > Salmoniformes > Salmonidae > Oncorhynchus > Oncorhynchus mykiss. The sequence continues at coordinate 22,495,451 of NC_143039.1, forward strand.
AGTGTGTGTGTGTGTCCTGTATGAATCTGTGTGTCGGTGCTGCTTCATTAATCTCTTTGTGCCTGTGGGACTCTCCTGAACTCTAAAAGGGGGCCATCCTCTTACCTTCTCCTCACCCCTCCTCTTACCCTCTCCTCACCACTCCTCTTACCCTCTCCTCACCCCTCTCCTCGTCACACACAGCACCGACAGCTCAATGTCAACTGCTGTGCTGGCACGCTGTATGTGTGTCCCCTGATTTTTAGTCCTTCATGGTCCTCACTCACACACTGTCTTAACTGCTCTCTCTCTCAAACACATTGTCTTGCCTGCTCTCTCTCAGACACACTGTCTTGCCTGCTCTCTCTCTGACACACTGACTTGCCTGCTCTCTCTCTGACACACTGACTTGCCTGCTCTCTCTCAGACACACTGACTTGCCTGCTCTCTCTCCGACGCACTGACTTGCCTGCTCTATCTCTCAGGCACACTAACTTGCCTGCTCTCTCTCTCTCTCTCAGACACACTGGCTTGCCTGCTCTCCCTCTCTCAGACACACTGACTTGCCTGCTCTCCCTCTCTCAGACACACTGACTTGCCTGCTCTCTCTCTCTCAGACACACTGACTTGCCTGCTCTCTCACTCAGACACACCCACTTGCCTGCTCTCTCTCAGACACACTGACTAGCCTGCTCTCCCTCTCTCAGACACACTGGCTTGCCTGCTCTCTCTCTCAGACTCACTGACTTGCCTGCTCTCTCTCTCTCTCTCTCTCTCTCTCTCTCTCTCTCTCTCCCTCTCTCAGACACACTGGCTTGCCTGCTCTCCCTCTCTCAGACACGCTGGCTTGCCTGCTCTCTCTCTGACACACTGACTTGCCTGCTCTCTCTCTCTCTCTCTCTCTCTCTCTCTCTCTCTCTCTCTCTCTCTCTCTCTCTCTCTCTCTCAGACACACTGACTTGCCTGCTCTCCCTCTCTCAGACACACTGACTTGCCTGCTCTCTCTCAGACACACTGACTTGCCTGCTCTCTCTCTCTCAGACACACTGACTTGCCTGCTATCTCTCAGACACACTGACTTGCCTGCTCTCTCTCAGACACACTGACTTGCCTGCTCTCTCTCAGACACACTGACTTGCCTGCTCTCTCTCTCACACACACTGACTTGCCTGCTCTCTCTCAGACACACTGACTTAACTGCTCTCTCCCAGACACACTGGCTTGCCTGCTCTCCCTCTCTCAGACACACTGACTTGCTTGCTCTCTCTCTCAGACACACTGACATGCCTGCTCTCTCTCTCTCAGACACACTGACTTGCCTGCTCTCTCTCTCTCAGACACACTGACTTGCCTGCTCTCTCTCAGACACACTGACTTAACTGCTCTCTCTCTCAGACACACTGACTTGCCTGCTCTCTCTCATACACACTGACTTGCCTGCTCTCTCTCTCTCAGACACACTGACTTGCCTGCTCTCTCTCTCTCTCAGACACACTTACTTGCCTGCTCTCTCTCAGACACACTGACTTGCCTGCTCTCTCTCAGACACACTGACTTGCCTGCTCTCTCTCTCAGACACACTGACTTGCCTGCTCTCTCTCTCTCAGACACACTGACTTGCCTGCTCTCTCTCTCTCAGACACACTGACTTGCCTGCTCTCTCTCAGACACACTGACTTGCCTGCTCTCTCTCTCTGACACACTGACTTGCCTGCTCTCTCTCTCTCAGACACACTGACTTGCCTGCTCTCTCTCTCTCAGACACACTGACTTGCCTGCTCTCTCTCAGACACACTTACTTGCCTGCTCTCTCTCTCAGACACACTGACTTGCCTGCTCTCTCTCATACACACTGACTTGCCTGCTCTCTCTCTCTCAGACACACTGACTTGCCTGCTCTCTCTCTCTCTCAGACACACTTACTTGCCTGCTCTCTCTCAGACACACTGACTTGCCTGCTCTCTCTCAGACACACTGACTTGCCTGCTCTCTCTCTCAGACACACTGACTTGCCTGCTCTCTCTCTCTCAGACACACTGACTTGCCTGCTCTCTCTCTCTCAGACACACTGACTTGCCTGCTCTCTCTCAGACACACTGACTTGCCTGCTCTCCCTCTCTCAGACACACTGACTTGCCTGCTCTCTCTCAGACACACTGATTTGCCTGCTCTCCCTCTCTCAGACACACTGACTTGCCTGCTCTCTCTCTCTGACACACTGACTTGCCTGCTCTCTCTCTCTCAGACACACTGACTTGCCTGCTCTCTCTCTCTCAGACACACTGACTTGCCTGCTCTCTCTCAGACACACTTACTTGCCTGCTCTCTCTCAGACACACTGACTTGCCTGCTCTCTCTCTCTCAGACACACTGGCTTGCCTGCTCTCTCGCTCAGACACACTGACTTGCCTGCTCTCTCTCAGACACACTTACTTGCCTGCTCTCTCTCAGACACACTGACTTGCCTGCTCTCTCTCTCAGACACACTGACTTGCCTGCTCTCTCGCTCAGACACACTGACTTGCCTGCTCTCTCTCAGACACACTGACTTGCCTGCTCTCTCTCTCAGACACACTGACTTGCCTGCTCTCTCTCTCAGACACACTGACTTGCCTGCTCTCTCTCTCAGACACACTGACTTGCCTGCTCTCTCTCTCTGACACACTGACTTGCCTGCTCTCTCTCTCAGACACACTGACTTGCCTGCTCTCTCTCTCAGACACACTTACTTGCCTGCTCTCTCTCTGACACACTGACTTGCCTGCTCTCTCTCTCAGACACACTGACTTGCCTGCTCTCTCTCTCTCAGACACACTTACTTGCCTGCTCTCTCTCAGACACACTGACTTGCCTGCTCTCTCTCTCAGACACACTTACTTGCCTGCTCTCTCTCAGACACACTTACTTGCCTGCTCTCTCTCTTAGACACACTGACTTGATGGGTTCTTATATTTGTCCTATTTCACACATATACATGTGTGTGAATTGGAAATATGTTTTTTTGTGCATATCCCAACCGAGACACCCTCGGAGAGTGGGGTGAGATAACCTCGGAGAGTGGGGTGAGATAACCTCGGAGAGTGGGGTGAGATAACCTCGGAGAGTGGGGTGAGATAACCTCGGAGAGTGGGGTGAGATAACCTCGGAGAGTGGGGTGAGATAACCTCGGAGAGTGGGGTGAGACAACCTCGGAGAGTGGGGTGAGATAACCTCGGAGAGTGGGGTGAGATAACCTCGGAGAGTGGGGTGAGATAACCTCGGAGAGTGGGGTGAGACACCCTCGGAGAGTGGGGGGAGATAACCTCGGAGAGTGGGGTGAGATAACCTTGGAGAGTGGGGTGAGATAACCTCGGAGAGTGGGGTGAGACAACCTCGGAGAGTGGGGTGAGATAACCTCGGAGAGTGGGGTGAGACAACCTCGGAGAGTGGGGTGAGATAACCTCGGAGAGTGGGGTGAGACAACCTCGGAGAGTGGGGTGAGACAACCTAAGGAGAGTGGGGTGAGACAACCTCGGAGAGTGGGGTGAGACAACCTCGGAGAGTGGGGTGAGACAACCTCGGAGAGTGGGGTGAGACAACCTCGGAGAGTGGGGTGAGACAACCTCGGAGAGTGGGGTGAGATAACCTCGGAGAGTGGGGTGAGACAACCTCGGAGAGTGGGGTGAGATAACCTCGGAGAGTGGGGTGAGATAACCTCGGAGAGTGGGGTGAGATAACCTCGGAGAGTGGGGTGAGACACCCTCGGAGAGTGGGGTGAGATAACCTCGGAGAGTGGGGTGAGATAACCTCGGAGAGTGGGGTGAGATAACCTCGGAGAGTGGGGTGAGATAACCTCGGAGAGTGGGGTGAGACAACCTCGGAGAGTGGGGTGAGATAACCTCGGAGAGTGGGGTGAGATAACCTCGGAGAGTGGGGTGAGATAACCTCGGAGAGTGGGGTGAGACACCCTCGGAGAGTGGGGTGAGATAACCTCGGAGAGTGGGGTGAGATAACCTCGGAGAGTGGGGTGAGATAACCTCGGAGAGTGGGGTGAGACAACCTCGGAGAGTGGGGTGAGATAACCTCGGAGAGTGGGGTGAGATAACCTCGGAGAGTGGGGTGAGATAACCTCGGAGAGTGGGGTGAGACAACCTCGGAGAGTGGGGTGAGATAACCTCGGAGAGTGGGGTGAGACAACCTCGGAGAGTGGGGTGAGATAACCTCGGAGAGTGGGGTGAGACAACCTCGGAGAGTGGGGTGAGATAACCTCGGAGAGTGGGGTGAGACAACCTCGGAGAGTGGGGTGAGACAACCTAAGGAGAGTGGGGTGAGACAACCTCGGAGAGTGGGGTGAGACAACCTCGGAGAGTGGGGTGAGACAACCTAAGGAGAGTGGGGTGAGACAACCTCGGAGAGTGGGGTGAGACAACCTCGGAGAGTGGGGTGAGACAACCTCGGAGAGTGGGGTGAGACAACCTCGGAGAGTGGGGTGAGATAACCTCGGAGAGTGGGGTGAGACAACCTCGGAGAGTGGGGTGAGATAACCTCGGAGAGTGGGGTGAGACAACCTCGGAGAGTGGGGTGAGACAACCTAAGGAGAGTGGGGTGAGACAACCTCGGAGAGTGGGGTGAGATAACCTCGGAGAGTGGGGTGAGACAACCTAAGGAGAGTGGGGTGAGACAACCTAAGGAGAGTGGGGTGAGATAATCTCGGAGAGTGAGGTGAGATAACCTCGGAGAGTGGGGTGAGATAACCTCGGAGAGTGGGGTGAGACAACCTCGGAGAGTGAGGTGAGATAACCTCAGAGAGTGGGGTGAGATAACCTCGGAGAGTGGGGTGAGACAACCTCGGAGAGTGGGGTGAGATAACCTCGGAGAGTGGGGTGAGACAACCTCGGAGAGTGGGGTGAGACAACCTCGGAGAGTGGGGTGAGACAACCTCGGAGAGTGGGGTGAGACAACCTCGGAGAGTGGGGTGAGACAACCTAAGGAGAGTGGGGTGAGACAACCTCGGAGAGTGGGGTGAGATAACCTCGGAGAGTGGGGTGAGACAACCTAAGGAGAGTGGGGTGAGACAACCTAAGGAGAGTGGGGTGAGATAACCTCGGAGAGTGAGGTGAGATAACCTCGGAGAGTGGGGTGAGATAACCTCGGAGAGTGGGGTGAGACAACCTCGGAGAGTGGGGTGAGACAACCTCGGAGAGTGGGGTGAGACAACCTCGGAGAGTGGGGTGAGATAACCTCGGAGAGTGGGGTGAGACAACCTAAGGAGAGTGGGGTGAGACAACCTAAGGAGAGTGGGGTGAGATAACCTCGGAGAGTGAGGTGAGATAACCTCGGAGAGTGGGGTGAGATAACCTCGGAGAGTGGGGTGAAACAACCTAAGGAGAGTGGGGTGAGATAACCTCGGAGAGTGAGGTGAGATAACCTCGGAGAGTGGGGTGAGACAACCTTGGAGAGTGGGGTGAGATAACCTCGGAGAGTGGGGTGAGATAACCTCGGAGAGTGAGGTGAGATAACCTCGGAGAGTGGGGTGAGATACATTGGAGAGTGGGGTGAGACAACCTTGGAGAGTGGGGTGAGACACCCTCTGAGACTGGGGTGAGACACCCTCTGAGAGTGGGGTGACACCCTCTGAGAGTGGGGTGAGACACCCTCTGAGGGTGGGGTGAGACACCCTCTGAGGGTGGGGTGAGACAACCTCTGAGAGTGGGGTGAGACACCCTCTGAGGGTGGGGTGATACCCTCTTAGGGTGAGGTGAGACACCCTCTGAGGGTGAGGTGAGACAACCTCTGTGAGTCGGGTAAGACAACCTCTGAGAGTGGGGTGAGACAACCTCTGAGAGTGGGGTCACATCCACAGTCAGCCATTATCATCCCTGGTGTAATTACTTGCCGCCCTATACATGCTTGTCTGCTACCTCTCTCTCACACACACAGACTGGCTTGCCCGCTCTGTCCCCTTGCCTCCTCCCCTCGGTAATATCATAATAGTCCAACCTCTGTAACAACGGCTTGTTATAGCTTGTCCCTCCCTGTGTGCTTGTCCCTGTAATGACGCTGTGCTGTGACATCAGTCTGTTCTGTGTGTTTGGTGTTGTGTTCTGTTTGATACATACAGCCAAGTGTTCCAGGATCACACAGCTCTGACCAGAGGAAAAGAAGAAACATGACTGGACGTTAGAGGTGACCGCTACAGAACCACTGTACCACTGTTAACAGCTCACAACGCCAAGGGGTGTGTGTGTGTGTGTGTGTGTGTGTGTGTGTGTGTGTGTGTGTGTGTGTGTGTGTGAGAAGTTGTGTGTTTATGTGTGTGTGTGAGGTTGTGTGTTTATGTGTGTGTGGGGGGATGTGTGTTTGTGTGTGTGGCAGGCGGGATTGTGTGAGGGGTTTGTGTATGTGTACGTGTGTGTGTGTGGCAGGGAGGGTTGTGTGTATGTGTGTGTGGCAGGCGAGATGGTGTGAGGGGTTTGTGTATGTGTACGTGTGTGTGTGTGTGGCAGGGAGGGTTGTGTGTGCAGGTGTTTGTGTGTGTAGTGAGCGTATGGGTGGTAAGAAGAGGGGAGTGTGGTGAGGGGGGTGTGGTGTGGTGAGGGGAGGGGTTGTGTGGTGAGGAGGGGGGTGTGTAGGTTAGGGTTGTGTGTAGTGTAGGGTAGGGTTGTGAGTGTGTAGGGTAGGGTAGGGTTGTGTGTAGGGTTGGGTTGTGTATGTGTAGGGTAGGGTTGTGTGTTGGGTAGGGTAGGGTTGTGCGTGTGTAGGTTAGGGTTGTGTGTGTGTAGGGTAGGGTTGTGTGTGTGTAGGGTAGGGTTGTGTGTGTGTGTGTGTGTGCGTGTGTGTGTGTAGGGTAGGGTTGTGTGTGTGTAGGGTAGGGTTGTATGTAAGGTAGGGTTGTGTGTGTAGGGTAGGGTTGTGTGTAGGGTAGGGTTGTGTGTGTAGGGTAGGGTTGTGTGTGTGTAGGGTAGGGTTGTGTGTGTGTAGGGTGGGTTTGTGTGTGTGTGTAGGGTAGGGTTGTGTATGTGTGTAGGGTAGGGTTGTGTGTGTAGGGTTGTGTGTGTAGGGTAGGGTTGTGTGTGTAGGGTAGGGTTGTGTATGTGTGTGTAGGGTAGGGTAGGGTTGTGTGTGTGTGTAGGGTAGGGTTGTGTGTGTAGGGTAGGGTTGTGTGTGTAGGGTAGGGTTGAGTGTGTAGGGTAGGGTTTTGTGTGTAGGGCAGGGTTGTGTGTGTAGGGTAGGGTTGGGTGTGTGTGTGTAGGGTAGGGTTGTGTGTGTGTAGGGTAGGGTTGGGTGTGTAGGGCAGGCTTATGTGTGTAGGGTAGGGTTGGGTGTGTGTGTGTAGGGCAGGGTTGTGTGTGTGTGTAGGGTAGGGTTGTGTGTGTGTAGGGTAGGGTTGTGTGTGTGTAGGGTAGGGTTGGGTGTGTAGGGCAGGGTTGTGTGTGTAGGGTAGTGTTGGGTGTGTGTGTGTAGGGTAGGGTTGTGTGTGTGTAGGGTAGGGTTGGGTGTGTAGGGCAGGGTTATGTGTGTAGGGTAGGGTTGGGTGTGTGTGTGTAGGGCAGGTGTATGTGTGTAGGATAGGGTTGTGTGTGTGGTGGGAGGATGTGTGTGTGTGTATGGTAAGGTTGTGTGTGTAGGGTAGGGTTGTGTGTGTGTAGGGTAGGGTTGTGTGTGTGTAGGGTAGGGTTGTGTGTGTGGTGGGAGGATGTGTGTGTGTGTATGGTAAGGTTGTGTGTGTGTATGGTAAGGTTGTGTGTGTGTATGGTAGGGTTGTGTGTGTAGGGTAGGGTTGTGTGTGTAGGGCAGGGTAGGGTTTTGTGTGTATAGGGTAGGGTTGTGTGTGAGTAGGGTAGGGTTGTGTGTGTGGGGTAGGGTTGTGTGTGTGTAGGGCAGGGTAGGGTTGTGTGTGTAGGGTAGGGATGTGTGTGTGTAGGGTAGGGTTGTGTGTGTAGGTTAGGGTTGTGTGTGCGTAGGGTAGGTTTGTGTGTGTGTAGGGCAGGGTTGTGTGTGTGTAGGGTAGGGTTGTGTGTGTGTAGGTTAGGGATATGTATGTGGTGGGAGGATGTGTGTGTGTAGGGTAGGGTTGTGTGTGTGTAGGGTAGGGTTGTGTGTGTAGGGTAGGGTTGTGTGTGCAGGGCCGGGTAGGGTTTTGTGTGTATAGGGTAGGGTTTTGTGTGTGTAGGGTAGGGTTGTGTGTGTAGGGTAGGGTTGTGTGTGTAGGGTAGGGTTGTGTGTGTGTAGGGTAGGGTTGTGTGTGTAGGGTAGAGTTGTGTGTGTAGGATAGGGTGGGGTAGGGTTTTGTGTGTATAGGGTAGGGTTGTGTGTGTAGGGTAGGGTTGTGTGTGTAGGGTAGGGTTGTGTGTGTGTAGGGTAGGGTTGTGTGTGTGTGTAGGGTAGGGTTGTTTGTGTGTAGGGTAGGATTGTGTGTGTAGGGTAGGGTAGGGTTTTGTGTGTGTAGGGTAGGGTTGTGTGTGTAGGGTAGGGTTGGGTGTGTAGGGCAGGGTTGTGTGTGTAGGGTGGGTTTGTGTGTGTGTGTAGGGTAGGGTTGTGTGTGTGTGTAGGGTAGGGTTGTGTGTGTAGGGTTGTGTGTGTAGGGTAGGGTTGTGTGTGTAGGGTAGGGTTGTGTGTGTATGGTAGGGTTGTGTGTGTAGGGTAGGGTTGTGTGTGTGTAGGGTAGGGTTTTGTGTGTGGTGGGAGGATGTGTGTGTGAAAGGGGAGATGTGACACTGTGTTTCCTCAATAGCAGCACGCTCCACAGCCACACAGCTATACTGCCTGGTAGGAAATCCTCAACATAATAGTCTGACATGATTGTCACTACACTACATGTCACACAGTCCTCTTGAGTTTATCCTCTCCTCTCTTTTGGATATCATGTTTGCTTCAGAACCAAAAAGGTTGCAGATTGAAAATCAGTTGCTTGAGCTGCTCACTGAGTATGGATGCAAGTTGATTAATAACTGATCAAGCAGTTCCATATTTAGAAGCCATATCAACCCACCAATGTTTGTTTCCCCCCTAGCAACAGTGACATCAGATAAGATAGACCATAAAACACTAACGATTAGTTCTGAAGCTAACGTCACTCTGGCAGAGAGCAGTAAATACATACTGAAGATAAATACACATATATAGCTTTTAGTTGACTCTGCCCAAAGGCATACAAACAGCCCCGTGATCTCCACATGCCACTGATGCCAGTTTTATAACGTCTATGAGACAGATTTGGCATTGGTTACAGTCTAGAATACCTATCGGTCACATGAGGGGGAATTCATGACTACCTGCATTCCTTTAGTCCAGGGGTATTCAACCATGGGTCCACGGCCCCCTAAGGCTCTGCGGAGGTACTGCAGGGGGTTGTTGAAAATATATATATCATTTTTTCTTTCTTATGAATGTCGCTGGCAACAATAGAATACACAGAGTTTGAATAACAGTTGAAAAGAGGATAGTATCTTCATTCTAATGATTTAAACCTTATTTCTAACTCCTAATATTGAGGAAATTATTACTAATTGGAGCCAATTACTCTCACTGGAGTATCAGACTTAGGCTACCAGACAATAAGTTACCAGTCAATAAGTTACCAGTCAATAAGCTACCAGTCAATAAGCTACCAGTCAATAGGCTACCAGTCAATAAGTTACCAGTCAATAAGCTACCAGTCAATAAGTTACCAGTCAATAGGCTACCAGTCAATAAGTTACCAGTCAATAGGCTACCAGTCAATAAGTTACCAGTCAATAAGTTACCAGTCAATAAGTTACCAGTCAATAGGCTACCAGTCAATAAGTTACCAGTCAATAAGCTACCAGTCAATAAGCTACCAGTCAATAAGCTACCAGTCAATAGGCTACCAGTCAATAGGCTACCAGTCAATAAGCTACCAGTCAATAGGCTACCAGTCAATAAGTTACCAGTCAATAGGCTACCAGTCAATAAGTTACCAGTCAATAAGTTACCAGTCAATAGGCTACCAGTCAATAAGTTACCAGTCAATAAGCTACCAGTCAATAAGCTACCAGTCAATAAGCTACCAGTCAATAAGCTACCAGTCAATAGGCTACCAGTCAATAGGCTACCAGTCAATAAGCTACCAGTCAATAGGCTACCAGTCAATAGGCTACCAGTCAATAAGCTACCAGTCAATAAGCTACCAGTCAATAAGCTACCAGTCAATAGGCTACCAGATAATAAGCTACCAGTCAATAAGCTACCAGTCAATAAGCTACCAGTGAGGCAAGTGCCGCTGGCTGCTGGTGAGCTCTCTTGACTTGGACATACATTTTTGCCAACACATGGCTAACCTTTGTTTAACCAGCTAAACAGATGCTCTTAGTGAAAATGTGTTTGGAGTCACCTTTCTAGCTAATAGGCTATTACAATCACTCTTCCAATTATAATGTGGGGAGGTCAAAGTAATGAAAAACCACCAACCAAATCTATTCATTTTAAATGTTGATAACGTCTCCTTGCTATTAACATTCAGCTGATGATAAGACAACACATGTTTGTTTTGTTGACGTATGATGAGGGTCCCTGGGTTACCGGTTTGCCTGGGAGGTGGTCTCTGGACAAGAAAAGGTGGAAGAACCCTGTTTAAGTCCCTTATAGAAGTCACGTACTGTACATGAGTACCTTGAACATCTCAGGTTGTCTGTGGTTACTCAAAGATTGGCTCTCACATCAGATTCCTGTTTCTTCCTGGGGATCCGGGCGAGACATTGTCGGCAGCGGGCGGCCATGTTGACTCTTTAGAGTGATCGCTGCCCCACTGTTTCTGATGATGATCTGGCACGGAATGGCAAACTAGCCCTGCTGGTTTCTGTCATGTTTAATGAGCTGGTGTCTGGCCTGGGCCCTGTCTCACACCCCTGGCTCCTGGCATGGAGAGGGGATGACTGAGCTGAGGCTGGGGCTAGGGCGGGGCTAGGGCAGGGGCTAGGCCTGGGCTAGGGCAGGGGCTAGGGCCATGGCTGGGGATAGGGATAGGGCTGGGGCTAGGGCAGTGACCAGGGCTGGGGCTAAGGCCGGGGCACAGACAGGGGCTAGGGAAGGGGCTGAGGCAGGGCCTGAGGCTGGTGATAGGGCATGGGCCGGGGCTAGGTCTGGGGCTAGGACAGTGGCTGAGGCTAGGGCATGGGCAGGGGCTAGGACAGGGGCTAGGGAAGGGGCTGGGGCTAGGGCAGTGGCTGGGGCTAGGGATGGGACTGGGGCAGGAGCTGGGGAAGGGGCTAAGACAGGAGCTGGGGCAGAGGCAGAGGCTGAGGCTGGGCCAAGCCGGGGAGGCCTGAATGCCTCATCAATGATCAACAGAGAAGTAAGGAGGCCTTCCCAGAGGTGCCAAATGAACCTTAACCTTTTTTTCACAGGAACAACAAGGAAGGCGAGAGGAAAGAACAACGGACACATCATCAGACACTCCACACCAGGCTTCCAGCCTGTTCTCTTGACATATTATGACATGACCCTCAAGCGTGTTGCTTCTGGCTATAGACGAAGCATTCAGTGGTGTGTTTTCCTTTCCCCTAATCTTGCTGTCCGAAGGATTTTGTCAAGAGAAAGCCTTCATTTCTGAGTTGTTGTCTACTGGACAGAACTGAGGAAAGGACAGAGATCTAATAAAGGCAATGCTGTGTGTTTGGACTATCTGGGCTGGATGAGGGCTATTGGATCAGCCAGTGCTGCACCCCCTGCTATGCTAGTCTGGCTGGTAAGTATCCTGCGACTGTTTCCGTTTTTATCAGGGACAATTAAAAAGACAAGAACTGTAAAAATGCCAATTAGCTAACAACTCATCGTCATTGTTTTTGACACATCGGCAGCGGCATCACGCAAGTCCTGATGTGGCATTTTTTGTGCTGTTTTGATGTGATTTCATCAGAACTCTGCTTTGTGTTGGATGTAAAGGCCGAGACAGTTCAGTGACAGTGTGTGTAGCCACAGAGATCATATTAAATTATAACAAGTCATTCTATGGTGTGTACACTTTATACTCCTTCCAAATCCATTTGGTACTGTAAGTCTGCCTCTGCTCTAGTCATGTAGCTAGCATATCTCTCAAGAAGCAACCTCCGTTACATTTCAGTTGGTACCATTCAATATCATTATAAGACATCCCGTGTAACATATATATTACACTATAATAATATGATTTATGCATCAGAAGGCAGGTCTCTGTCTCCTGTCTGGGTTGTTCCTCTCCTGTCTTTCTCTGTCTCCCGTCTGGATTGTTCCTCTCCTGTCTTTCTCTGTCTCCTGTCTGGGTTGTTCCTCTCCTGTCTTTCTCTGCCAACTGTCTGGGTTGTTCCTCTCCTGTCTTTCTCTGCCAACTGTCTGGGTTGTTCCTCTCCTGTCTTTCTCTGTCTCCTGTCTGGGTTGTTCCTCTCCTGTCTTTCTCTGTCTCCTGTCTGGGTTGTTTCTCTCCTGTCTTTCTCTGTCTCCTGTCTGGGTTGTTCCTCTCCTGTCTTTCTCTGCCTCCCGTCTGGGTTGTTCCTCTCCTGTCTTTCTCTGCCACCCGTCTGGGTTGTTCCTCTCCTGTCTTTCTCTGTCTCCTGTCTGGGTTGTTCCTCTCCTGTCTTTCTCTGCCACCCGTCTGGGTTGTTCCTCTCCTGTCTTTCTCTGTCTCCTGTCTGGGTTGTTCCTCTCCTGTCTTTCTCTGCCTCCCGTCTGGATTGTTCCTCTCCTGTCTTTCTCTGCCTCCCGTCTGGATTGTTCCTCTCCTGTCTTTCTCTGCCAACTGTCTGGGTTGTTCCTCTCCTGTCTTTCTCTGCCAACTGTCTGGGTTGTTCCTCTCCTGTCTTTCTCTGTCTCCTGTCTGGGTTGTTCCTCTCCTGTCTTTCTCTGTCTCCTGTCTGGGTTGTTCCTCTCCTGTCTTTCTCTGCCTCCCGTCTGGATTGTTCCTCTCCTGTCTTTCTCTGCCAACTGTCTGGGTTGTTCCTCTCCTGTCTTTCTCTGTCTCCTGTCTGGGTTGTTCCTCTCCTGTCTTTCTCTGCCTCCCGTCTGGATTGTTCCTCTCCTGTCTTTCTCTGCCTCCTGTCTGGGTTGTTCCTCTCCTGTCTTTCTCTGTCTCCTGTCTGGATTGTTCCTCTCCTGTCTTTCTCTGCCTCCTGTCTGGGTTGTTACTCTCCTGTCTTTCTCTGTCTCCTGTCTGGGTTGTTCCTCTCCTGTCTTTCTCTGCCTCCTGTCTGGGTTGTTCCTCTCCTGTCTTTCTCTGTCTCCTGTCTGGATTGTTCCTCTCCTGTCTTTCTCTGCCTCCCGTCTGGGTTGTTCCTCTCCTGTCTTTCTCTGCCTCCCGTCTGGATTGTTCCTCTCCTGTCTGGGTTGTTCCTCTCCTGTCTTTCTCTGCCACCTGTCTGGGTTGTTCCTCTCCTGTCTTTCTCTGCCTCCCGTCTGGGTTGTTCCTCTCCTGTCTTTCTCTGCCTCCTGCCTGGGTTGTTCCTCTCCTGTCTTTCTCTGCCTCCTGTCTGGGTTGTTCCTCTCCTGTCTGGGTTGTTTCTCTCCTGTCTTTCTCTGTCTCCTGTCTGGGTTGTTCCTCTCCTGTCTTTCTCTGTCACCCGTCTGGGTTGTTCCTCTCCTGTCTTTCTCTGTCACCCGTCTGGGTTGTTCCTCTCCTGTCTTTCTCTGTCACCCGTCTGGGTTATTCCTCTCCTGTCTTTCTCTGCCACCCGTCTGGGTTGTTCCTCTCCTGTCTTTCTCTGCCACCCGTCTGGGTTGTTCCTCTCCTGTCTTTCTCTGCCACCCGTCTGGGTTGTTCCTCTCCTGTCTTTCTCTGCCACCCGTCTGGGTTGTTCCTCTCCTGTCTTTCTCTGCCACCCGTCTGGGTTGTTCCTCTCCTGTCTTTCTCTGCCAACCGTCTGGGTTGTTCCTCTCCTGTCTTTCTCTGCCACCCGTCTGGGTTGTTCCTCTCCTGTCTTTCTCTGCCACCCGTCTGGGTTGTTCCTCTCCTGTCTTTCTCTGCCACCCGTCTGGGTTGTTCCTCTCCTGTCTTTCTCTGCCGACCGGCTGACTATCAAAGTATCATAGTACAGGAGGTTCCAGTCTGTTATTGTTATGGATCATTGGATCACTGGATCACCTCCGTGTTGACAGATTCCTTCTTGACATGGCTGTCCAATCAAAAGGCTGTGATGGGATCAGATTGAGTCATTGAGGTGCTTGTGTTGTTTTGTTCACCCAGTCAAAGAGGAGAACAGGGCCTTGGATCAAATGTCTCTTGTTTAGATAGGAATGCTTTCTTATTTACGTGTCTTTTCTTGTCTTTTTTCCAGAACAGGTAGTAAAACCAAAGATAATTTATATCTATCTCTCTCAGGTAGATAAAACAATTCCATCCACAATGCATTCCTAAGTAATTACAGTCTTCTTACCATACGGGTTAACAAACACTTATGGTATTGAGAAATGTCCTCTTGTTTTGAGTCAACTGTATTGTTAAAAAACTATGGCATGTAATGTTCTTCCAGTGTTGCTGAATGCGTGTCCTGGAGACCAACAGGTTTTACAGGGTTTTGTTTCAGCTCAGCACTAACACACCTGACTCGGTGGAGGAAGGGGGGGCTTGATGGTCAGTTGATGAGTTGAGTCAGCCATGTTAGTAGGGCTGGACTGGAACAAAAGCCTGCACCCTCTGTGGGTCTTCAGGACCGGGATGGCAGATCAATGTTTAAACATGCTAGTGTTTCCTGTTATTGTTGGGCTGGAACATGCCTGTACTCTCTGTGGGTCTTCAGGACCGGGATGGCAGATCAATGTTTAAACATGCTAGTGTTTCCTGTTATTGTTGGGCTGGAACATGCCTGTACTCTCTGTGGGTCTTCAGGACCGGGATGGCAGATGTATAAACATACTAGTGTTTCCTGTTATTGTTGGGCTGGAACATGCCTGTACCCTCTGTGGGTCTTCAGGACCGGGATGGCAGATCAATGTTTAAACATGCTTCTGTGCTGTGATCAGCAGAACGATGGTGCAGAGTGACGATGCTGTGCTGAGTAGAACATGAGCGTGTTTAATGGGCTGCAGTCTGGACTGCTGTGCTGCACTGGCACTGAGAACAGAGAGAGAGAGAGGGAGGGAGATGGGGATGGAGGAGAGAGAGAGAGGGGAGGGAGGGAGGGATGGAGGAGAGAGAGAGAGAGGGTGGGAGAGAGATGGGGATGGAGGAGAGCGAGAGAGGGGAGGGAGGGAGATGGGGATGGAGGAGAGAGAGAGAGAAGGTGGGAGAGAGATAGGGTGGGAGGGAGATGGGGATGGAGGAGAGAGAGGGTGGGAGGGAGATGGGGATGGAGGAGAGAGAGGGTGGGAGGGAGATGGGGATGGAGGAGAGAGAGGGTGGGAGGGAGATGGGGATGGAGGAGAGAGAGAGAGAGAGAGAGGGTGGGAGAGAGATGGGGATGGAGGAGAGAGAGAGAGGGGAGGGAGGGAGATGGGGATGGAGGAGAGAGAGGGTGGGAGGGAGATGGGGATGGAGGAGAGAGAGAGAGGGGAGGGAGGGAGATGGGGATGGAGGAGAGAGAGAGAGTACATCCAGGCCAAATGAAGCTGTCATTGTTTCAGGCCTTTCTGTCTTTTTTCTCACGCACATATACGCACTCGCTTCATCACACTCTCTCTCTCGCTCTCTCTCTCTCTCACACACACACGCACACACACACACACACACACACACACACACACACACACACACACACACACACACACACACACACACACACACAGGTTAGCAGTCAGGTTAGCACAGGTGTGCGGGCTGATAAAGTGTGTAGGAGGGCGGATGAAGGTCAGCAGACGTCACAGCCAGTGTGTGTGTGAGTCACCAGAGAAAACATTGATGGAAACGAGAGGAAAAGGCATTTTGGAGTTACTTTCTCATTGTGTCTTTTTACAGTAACATACAGGCTTCTCTTTCTGCCAGCGGCTGTGTGCTGTAGCTCTGCTGTCTGTAAAGAATGTGTCCTGGGCTGATGTTGCCTTGAGGTCACAGATCTAGGAATGTAGGATCTGGGAAACAGACCTTAGATTAGTGTCTAGGGGTAACTTCCTTCTACTCAGCCTGGAAGTGCTGTTGCATTAAAGAGGAAGTTGATCTGGTACCCTCCCGCTCTAATGACCTTCATGGGAGGAGGGACTGAGACCACTCACTGTCAGGGGAAAGGAGGGACTGAGACCACTCACTGTCAGGGGAAAGGAGGGACTGAGACCACTCACTGTCAGGGGAAAGGAGGGACTGAGACCACTCACTGCCAGGGGAAAGGAGGGACTGAGACCACTCACTGCCAGGGGAAAGGAGGGACTGAGACCACTCACTGTCAGGGGAAAGGAGGGACTGAGACCACTCACTGTCAGGGGAAAGGAGGGACTGAGACCACTCACTGCCAGGGGAAAGGAGGGACTGAGACCACTCACTGCCAGGGGAAAGGAGGGACTGAGACCACTCACTGCCAGAGGAAAGGAGGGACTGAGACCACTCACTGTCAGGAGAAAGGAGGGACTGAGACCACTCACTGCCAGGGGAAAGGAGGGACTGAGACCACTCACTGCCAGGGGAAAGGAGGGACTGAGACCACTCACTGCCAGGGGAAAGGAGGGACTGAGACCACTCACTGCCAGGGGAAAGGAGGGACTGAGACCACTCACTGCCAGGGGAAAGTAATAAAGCCAATTAGGATAGAGGAAGGGGAGAGAAGAGGAGAGGAAAAGAGGGGAGAGGAGGAGTAGAGGGAGAGGAGAGGAGGAGTAGAGGGAGAGGAGGGGAGGAGTAGAGGGAGAGGAGAGGAGGAGTAGAGGGAGAGGAGAGGAGGAGTAGAGGGAGAGGAGGGGAGGAGTAGAGGGAGAGGAGGGGAGGAGTAGAGGGAGAGGAGAGGAGGAGTAGAGGGAGAGGAGAGGAGGAGTAGAGGAGAGGAGGGGAGGAGTAGAGGGAGAGGAGAGGAGGAGTAGAGAGAGGAGGGGAGGAGTAGAGAGAGAGGAGGGGAGGAGTAGAGGGAGAGGATGGGAGAAGTAGAGGGAGAGGAGAAGAGTGGTAGAGGGAGATCAGAGGGGAGGAGAGGAGGAGTAGAGAGAGAGGAGGCGAGGGGGGAGGAGAGGAGGAGTAGAGAGAGGAGAGGTGAAGAGGGGGGAGGAGGGGAGGAGAGGAGGAGTAGAGAGAGAGGAGAGGTGAAGAGGGGGGAGGAGGGGAGGAGAGGAGGAGTAGAGAGAGAGGAGAGGTGAAGAAAGGAGGGTAGGGAGAGAAGAGGGGGAGGAGGGGAGGAGAGGAGGAGTAGAGAGAGAAGAGGGGAGGAGGGGAGGGGAGGAGGAGTAGAGAGAGGAGAGGTGAAGAGGGGGGAGGAGGGGAGGAGAGGAGGAGTAGAGAGAAAGGAGAGGTGAAGAGGGGGAGGAGGGGAGGAGAGGAGGAGTAGAGAGAGAGGAGAGGTGAAGAAAGGAGGGTAGGGAGAGAAGAGGGGGAGGAGGGGAGGAGAGGAGGAGTAGAGAGAGAAGAGGGGAGGAGGGGAGGGGAGGAGGAGTAGAGAGAGGAGAGGTGAAGAGGGGGAGGAGGGGAGGAGAGGAGGAGTAGAGAGAGAGGAGAGGTGAAGAGGGGGAGGAGGGGAAGAGAGGAGGAGTAGAGAGAGAGGAGAGGTGAAGAGGGGGGAGGAGGGGAGGAGAGGAGGAGTAGAGAGAGAGGAGAGGTGAAGAAAGGAGGGTAGGGAGAGAAGGAGAGGAGGGTATGAGGAATGGGCGATCTATCCCTCTCCTATCACTTTCCACCCTGTCTGTCTCTCAGTGCTCCCATCCTTCTCCCTTCCCCCTCTCTCTCCATCTCTCTCTTTCTCTCTCCTTCTCTCCCTCTCTCTCTCTCTCTCTCTCTCCCTCTGTCTCTGTCTCCACATAATCCTCTTTTGTTTGACTCTGTCATACTCTTTCTGCTTTTTAATCTGGATAATTAGGCTTATACCTCTCCCTGGTTGTTCCTCTCCCTTAGACAATAGTGGAATACAGTGCAAAATAATGTTCCTATTGTGGAACGATCATTATTTCATCTCACCATCAGTTATTTTCTAGGTGTATTTAAAAACATCTTGGCAGTGTTTTAAATTGTATTTTTACTTTTAAAATCCAGAAACATTCAACCTTGAGGTAATGACCGCCACTGATTGACAAGAGCCAATTGGATCATTCTTAGCTAATTGTAATTCTGTTGTTGTTGAGACAGGATCCATGCCGCCATTGGACTGACTTCATCAATGTCAGTGGGTGAGTGCATCTCCATGCTCTAATCTGGCTTCCTCTCCCTGTCTCTTCTCTTTCATCTCTACTGATCTGAAAACACAGGATAGGTCAGAACAATGTGGAGGGAATTTGCTCCCAGCCGTCCAGTTCTCTGGGATCAGTGCAGATGAAGGAAAGGAGACGAGGAGATGAGAGGAAGGGTAAGACCATCGGGACGCAGCCTCTATCGGTCCGTTCCAGAGTTTTCTCAGCTCTGTAGCGCTGCCAAGCTCACTGCTCGGCAACCGCAGTCTAGTTAAAAGGATTAGACACGGCTTACATAAACGGCTCCCATGGCAACCACGCGCCACAGCCAGGCAACCGCGGAGGGAGGAGCCACCGCCACCTCTCATCGTGTGCCATTGGTCAGGGCATCTGTATGTCTAAGTGTTTTCTACATTTTCTGACTGTCTCTCCATACCCGCCATGTTGGAATGGGATATAAAGCACTAGATGGAAACATGGGTTTTAATACTATAGAGACCAAAGCATTGAAATCTTGAACTGCATCAACAGCCGCCGTAGGTAGCGAACGACTACCCTTTCTTTAACAAAGACTGATTCTGACCATTCCCCCCCATATATGAACTCAAAAGGTAGTACACTGTGTAGGGAATAGGGTGCCATTTGGGACGCACCCCATGTTGCCATCTTAGTGGAAAGATGCACTGCCCACAGAGGTCCCAGTTCATTCAGCCCTGCTACTACGCTCCATTGTCTGACTCTGGAATGCTTCCCAAATGGAACCCTCTTCCGATTTAGTGCACTACTTTTGACCAGAGCCCATATAGGATGCCATTTGTGACGCATCCCACCATGTGTGCTGTCTATGTGTGTTTGCTGGTGCCTGCTGTCTGCTGCAGGCCTGCTACTGATAGGCTGGCTGCTTGGCGTTGGTGGTTGAAGTGTGGCCCCGCTGGATGCTGGCCTTTAGAGCGCTTCATTTCCCACCACACCCTCAGGGGACGCCACATTGCTCAATGCCTTTCATGGCTGCTGCTGTGAAGGAGAGCACAGGTCTCTACGGACGCTCCCGCTCACTCTCTCTACTGCCAGTATGTCACTCTCTCTACAGCCAGTATGTCACTCTCTCTACAGCCAGTATGTCACTCTCTCTACAGCCAGTATGTCACTCTCGCTGTCTTTCTTTCTGTCGTCTCTCTCTGTTTATTGCTCCTCTCCCTGTCCTCTTTCTCTCACCATCTCCATCATGCTCCTCTTCTCTCTCTCTCTCTCTCCCACCCCCCCTCTCTCTCTCTCTTTCTGTCGTCTCTCTGTTTATTGCTCCTCTCCCTGTCCTCTCTTTCTCTCACCATCTCCATCATGCTCCTCTTCTCTCTCTCTCTCTCACCCCCCCCCTCTCTCTCTTTCTGTCATCTCTCTCTGTTTATTGCTCCTCTCCCTGTCCTCTTTCTCTCACCATCTCCATCATGCTCCTCTTCTCTCTCTCTCTCTCTCTCTCTCTCACCCCCCCCCCTCTCTCTCACTCCTCCCCCCTCTCTCTCTCTCTCTCTCTCTCTCTCCCTCTCTCTCTCTCTCTCTCTCTCTCTCTCTCTCTATCTCTCTCTCTCTCTCTCTCTCTCTCTCTCTCTCTCTCTCTCCCTCTCTCTCTCTCTCTCCCCTCTCTCTCTTCTGTGGATCAGGATGGGGAGGTTGAAGTGGGTTTCCTTTTGTTGTCCTGTCCTGTCCTGTCGTGTCCTTGCCGTACCGTGTCCTGTCCTGTCCTGTCCTTGCCGTACCGTGTCCTTTCCTGTCCTGTCCTTGCCGTACCGTGTCCTGTCCTGTCCTGTCGTGTCCTTGCCGTACCGTGTCCTGTCCTGTCCTGTCCTGTCCTTGCCGTACCGTGTCCTGTCCTGTCCTGTCTGTCCTTGCCGTACCGTGTCCTGTCCTGTCCTTGCCGTACCGTGTCCTGTCCTGTCCTGTACTGTCCTTGCCGTACCGTGTCCTGTCCTGTCCTTGCCGTACCGTGTCCTGTCCTTGCCGTACCGTGTCCTGTCCTGTCCTTGCCGTACCGTGTCCTGTCCTGTCCTGTCCTTGCCGTACCGTGTCCTGTCCTGTCCTGTCTTGTCCTTGCCGTACCGTGTCCTGTCCTGTCCTGTCCTGTCCTTGCCGTACCGTGTCCTGTCCTGTCCTGTCTTGTCCTTGCCGTACCGTGTCCTGTCCTGTCCTGTCCTGTCCTTGCCGTACCGTGTCCTGTCCTGTCTTGTCCTTGCCGTACCGTGTCCTGTCCTGTCCTGTCCTTGCCGTACCGTGTCCTGTCCTTTCCTTGCCGTACCGTGTCCTGTCCTGTC
Organism: Oncorhynchus mykiss; assembly: GCF_057628025.1. Taxonomy (NCBI): domain Eukaryota; kingdom Metazoa; phylum Chordata; class Actinopteri; order Salmoniformes; family Salmonidae; genus Oncorhynchus; species Oncorhynchus mykiss. The sequence continues at coordinate 22,515,934 of NC_143039.1, forward strand.
CTTTCCGTACCGTGTCCTGTCCTGTCCTTGCCGTACCGTGTCCTGTCCTGTCCTTGCCGTACCGTGTCCTGTCCTGTCCTTGCCGTACCGTGTCCTGTCCTGTCCTTGCCGTACCGTGTCCTGTCCTGTCCTTGCCGTACCGTGTCCTGTCCTGTCCTTGCCGTACCGTGTCCTGTCCTGTCCTTGCCGTACCGTGTCCTGTCCTGTCCTTGCCGTACCGTGTCCTGTCCTGTCCTGTCTTGTCCTTGCCGTACCGTGTCCTGTCCTGTCCTGTCCTGTCCTTGCCGTACCGTGTCCTGTCCTGTCCTTGCCGTACCGTGTCCTGTCCTGTCCTGTCCTTGCCGTACCGTGTCCTGTCCTGTCCTGTCCTTGCCGTACCGTGTCCCGTCCTGTCCTTGCCGTACCGTGTCCTGTCCTGTCCTTGCCGTACCGTGTCCTGTCCTTGCAGTACCGTGTCCTGTCCTGTCCTGTCCTTGCCGTACCGTGTCCTGTCCTGTCCTTGCCGTACCGTGTCCTGTCCTGTCCTTGCCGTACCGTGTCCTGTCCTGTCTTGTCTTGTGGTATCCAAGCCTTTCAGCCCAAAGCTACAGACAGCTTCAACACAGAAACAAAAGATGACCAATGACTTCTGTTCCGTCTGTCCTCCTTCCTCCCACCCCTCCTCCCTAACTTCCCCATTCTCCTTCCGCCTCCCTTCTCTCTCCTCCCGATGTGATGTTACCTCTCTTTCGCTTCATCTTTCTCTCTCTTTCTCTCTCTCTTTCTCTTTCTGTCTTGCGCTCTTTTTCTACCCACCCCTTCTCTCTCCTTTCTCTCTGCCTCTCAAGAGCGATAAGGAGATTTAGAGGGAAGGGCAGTACACAGCGTCCATTTCTAAATGCTCATATTTTCTCAACAGGGAGGCCTACAGGAAACGGACACTGTGGCTAACAGTTAGGTCACCAATTGGATTTACAGTTGAATGTCTGTTTCTAAACGTCATGTTAAGTTCTGACCTTCACACCAGCCTGCCAGTGACCTTGACGTGTGTTGAGGGTTCTATTTCTCTTCAGCTGTTCCATCGTCCCGTTCCCCTCCTGTCATTCTCTCCAGATCAGAATTCATGCCCTCCACACTATTCTCTATGTGGAGTGAGTACTGTGCTGTGTATTCAGTAAATATTCCAGAATCTTCCTCACGTCGCGACATGTATTGCAGTCACTCTCTGCAAAATGAATGTATTGTATATTATGTGTGAAAAGCAGTGGATACTGGGAAATGGGAACGGTGGTTTTCCATCCACTTGAATTCCGCAGGTCTGTTGTCAAGGACACGGGAAGAAGTGAGGGGATGTGTGTGATCCTCCGGGCCAGTCCTGGGAGGGGGACAGTCTAGCACAGAGCAGTGCATCTTGGTCTGGGTTAGTCCCTCTGACTCTGCCCCTCCCTGGATGATGTCCAACATAATTGCGGGGATTGCCGTTTGAACCCCCCAACCCCAATATCACACCTTTATCTCCCTTTTAACTGCTACTCTCGTTACTCTTCCCCGTCCCATAATCCTTTTCTCCTCCTCACGTTCTCTCTCTCCCTCTCTGTTGCCACACATAGTTTACACTCAGTGTAACAGAGAGGACCTCACTCAGAAGCGTCAAGTCATTGTATGTACGACAGCCCAAAAGTCCACATTGTACTTACTACCAACACTTTTCTATACTGAATGTACATAGACAGTTAAAGCAGAACTGTCTTCCAAACCAACGAGTCTGTGGGATCCTGTCTTCATCTGTAGTTGGTTTCCAGTGATCCCTCCCTGGGATCTGACGGTCTTTTATTTGACATTTTCATTTTCATTTAGTTGTATTTATTTTTAACTAGGCAAGTCAGTTAAGAACAAATTCTTATTTACAATCACAGCCTGTTTGTGTTTTAGCCTCTGTCCTGCCTGTGTTTTAGCCTCTGTCCTGCCTGTGTTTTAGCCTCTGTCCTGCCTGTGTTTTAGACTCTGTCCTGCCTGTGTTTTAGACTCTATCCTGCCTGTGTTTTAGACTCTATCCTGCCTGTGTTTTAGACTCTGTCCTGCCTGTGTTTTAGACTCTATCCTGCCTGTGTTTTAGACTCTGTCCTGCCTGTGTTTTAGACTCTGTCCTGCCTGTGTTTTAGCCTCTGTCCTGCCTGTGTTTTAGACTCTGTCCTGCCTGTGTCTTAGCCTCTGTCCTGCCTGTGTTTTAGCCTCTGTCCTGCCTGTGTTTTAGCCTCTGTCCTGCCTGTGTTTTAGCCTCTGTCCTGCCTGTGTTTTAGACTCTATCCTGCCTGTGTTTTAGACTCTGTCCTGCCTGTGTTTTAGACTCTGTCCTGCCTGTGTTTTAGCCTCTGTCCTGCCTGTGTTTTAGCCTCTGTCCTGCCTGTGTTTTAGCCTCTGTCCTGCCTGTGTTTTAGACTCTGTCCTGCCTGTGTTTTAGACTCTGTCCTGCCTGTGTTTTAGACTCTATCCTGCCTGTGTTTTAGACTCTATCCTGCCTGTGTTTTAGACTCTGTCCTGCCTGTGTTTTAGACTCTATCCTGCCTGTGTTTTAGACTCTGTCCTGCCTGTGTTTTAGACTCTGTCCTGCCTGTGTCTTAGCCTCTGTCCTGCCTGTGTCTTAGCCTCTGTCCTGCCTGTGTTTTAGACTCTGTCCTGCCTGTGTTTTAGCCTCTGTCCTGCCGGTGTTTTAGCCTCTGTCCTGTGCTCTGTGATGAATGTGTGTCTAATCATTCTGAGTGAGGACTTGTCTTCCTCCTATTGATTCCTAAACCCATTTAGTGAATTGAGGTTCTGGGAGAATCCTGTGTAAGCACAGAGGACAGTTAGGGATAATGAAGTGGCAACGCAACACAATCCTCTTTCCGTTCAAGACGTACAGGAGGAGAGGATCGGAGGAAAACTCTCTCTCTCTTCCTCCACACGTTCACTCACTGTCGTACTGTACTTGACCGTGTGCCAGACTCGCTCTGAGACCTTGAAGTAGTTGTTCCCCATGCTCTGTAAGGGCTGTGGCTTTTGTGGAATAATGGGTAACAACGCTTCAAGGGTGACTGTTGTCTATGTGTGCAGAGGGTCCCTGGTTCGAGGCGAGGAGAGGGATGGAAGCTATACTGTTACACGTGTAACCAATGTTCCTTCTAATTTTTTTCAGAACTGAGCAAATTTCAGGAGTGCAAACTTGAACATTGTGAAAATTCTGTGCAACTTCCGGCGCGTGTCTTTACTGTGAACAACTGAGACTGTACCCGGTTTAAGTTACAGTTCTAACAGTTGCCAAGTTGGCTACTGTGACTATTTGATCATAATGTAGGACTACCAGAGTGGCCTACCATCATAAACAATGGAGAAAATGCATCCCATAACATTTTAACATGCAAATAGCTGTTCTATCATTCAGCCTACAGTAGCAGCCAATGTGTGGTGTTCAATGTAGACCTACATTCCATGAGACGGGGCTTAACATGAACCTGTTTATCCACTCAGACCAGGAGGTGACTGAAAATGTTGTGTTTGATGCAAGAAACCACTTTACAAAATAAAATGCATTATTACAGAGAATCAGACTAATGATGCTACCCTCTGCCTATTGGCTACTAAGCTTATTCAAAACGTACCTCAAAATACAACACTGGCCCTTTAAGACATAAAAAAAAAGCTTTTTACTTGACTGGCTTTTCAAAGATGGCTAGAAGTGTTTGGTGCTCTTGTTGGAAGCAACCTCTCCCCCATTGTTGGCTTAATAACTCACTACCTAGCAAAGAATATGAACATACACATGCAGCCCTCTGTAGCCTAAACAGAGTCCAGTTCAAAGTGAATGGCACAGATCCATATATGGCAATGGCTATTTGCATATAGACCTACTGCAGCCCTGATTGGTTATGGCACACCGGTCTGTGTAGAGTAAGGGCCTGAGTCATGCACATCAATGCAATAGAATCCTACTCCAATGCCCTCTGCCTACAAGAAAGTTAGTTTTGCACACAATGTCTTGCTTAGTTCGTTTTGTTGTGGTATGTTAAATTGAAAGTGGCTAATATTGCGTTGATTCAATCACAGTTCCCACAGTGGTTTGAAACGTTTCTAAAGGAAAGTTCAATGAAGTTCAATCTAGTGTTTCTCTGCGCGGCCAGATATTTATTCTGCGTGGCTTGTAACTATAAGTTCTCTCCTGAGAACTGAGTCCTCCTATTGCATACCATTACTTCCTGGCAGTGCTGAAACAGAGGGTACTGTTTGAGAGCTGAGTGCTTTGGCACGGTTGGACTTCACCTTGAGATGTCCCCCTGGGCGGTGTTGTGTTTTGTAGACCACAAGGGGGTCTTTAACCTACATAGGTAGCATTAGTGGGCTAAACATAAGTCACACTCTCAATAGCGCTCGCTACTGGAGTACAGCCAAGTCAGCAGTGTTAGTTTGGGAGCTGAGACAAGGGAGCTGGAGGCTCGGACGTAAAGGGGACAGATAGATAACTCTCTGTAGTAAGTTGCTCTGAAGCTCGTTCCCAATGAACACTGGACTGATGAGATGGTCCTGGACAGAACCTTGTTTCTTTATAGAGGACTCTGGACAGTTGCCGTGGTGACAAAGAGAACAGGGAATGTTTATTTTTATGAAGGTTTGACTAGATCACGTACGAATGCTAAAGAATAAAGAAAATAATATCTAGGTATGTTTTGTGTTGAGCATCTTCTTTTTCAGATGTTCTGATTCTCACGAGTGTTTGAGCAGAATGAGTTCAGAGCTCTAACATGTTCTTTCTGAAGGATTCAGGATGTATCGATCCGTTTATTTTCACATGGAGCTCTGACATGGTCTCCTCCCTGTTGTCAGCTTGCCTGGGGTCGTTGCTGGCGAGGTATCCAGGGACAACGGCTGACTGTTTACTTCCTCTTGACCAGAAGGGCAGATGTCATTTCACTAGCTGTCCGCAGCCGGCTGGAACGTAATACACTGCATCACTAAAGCAAACACACCAGAGGACACACAGGGGTAGATAGACCTACTAGACTGGCAACATTTCTGTCATCTCCCCAAAATTCCCAGGTTTTCAGAAATCCTGGTTGGAAGACTTCTGGAGTTAAGAGGGAATACGCAGGAAATCTGGAATCCTCCAACCGTAATTTTGGGACAACCTGGGATTATGGGTACATTTACCGGAATTATGCCACTCTAGTCTCACTCATTCAAACAGGGAGTGTTGCTTCTAATGAAATAATAGAGTGCAGGTCATTGGGGTGATGTGGATGCTGCTGTTTAGTTGGTGAAGTCCTGCTGTCCCCAGATTGTAGCTTATCAGCACCACTAAACTGGGCTCCCGAGTGGCGCTTTGGTCTAAGGCACTGCATCACAGTGCTTGAAGTGTCACTACAGACACCCTGGTTTAAATCCAGGCTGTATCACAACTGGCCGTGATTGGGAGTCCCATAGGGCGCCGCACAATTGGCCCAGCGTCGTCCGGGTTAGGGTTTGGCCGGTGTAGGCCGTCATTGTAAATAAGAATGTGTTCTTAACTGACTTGCCTAGTTAAATAAAGGTTCAGAAGATCCTGATCCCATTGTCTTTAACACCTGATTCAGGATCAGATCACCGTGCCACAGTTCCATCCTAGTAATGGAACCCTTGTCCGCTGTGTATAGTTCCCTAACTTTCTTTCTCTTCTGTGACATCATTGTTGTTGGCATATCCTTGTTTACCTCATTCCGTGGCGGGTTTCGTGGGTTGGGGGATGTAGTTGACACTCCAGGCTAGCCCTGTTTCCCTTGGCAGCTGTCCTTGTGAGTCAGCCCTCATAGACCTCCATACTAAATACACCCAGTGCTCTGCTGTCCATAGACATGCTCAGCTCCCACTAATGACAGACCTGCCATGACTGTCTGAGTGACTCACTACTGGGCCAGGCAGGACACTTGTGCAGCTTTTAGCATTTCCCCAAAATATATATATACAGTATACATATTTATATACAGTATACATATTTATATACAGTATACATATATATATATATATATATACAGTATACATATTTATATACAGTATACATATATATATATATATACAGTATACATATTTATATACAGTATACATATTTATATACAGTATACATATTTATATATACAGTATACATATTTATATACAGTATACATATTTATATACAGTATACATATATATATACAGTATACATATTTATATACAGTATACATATTTATATACAGTATACATATATATATACAGTATACATATTTATATACAGTATACATATATATATACAGTATACATATTTATATACAGTATACATATATATATACAGTATACATATTTATATGCAGTATACATATATATATATATATACAGTATACATATTTATATACAGTATACATGTTTTTTTTGTTATTTGATTTATAATCCCATTTATGGAAATGTATATTTTTCTTGGGGGAGGATTTCCCAAGACGGCAAACGGCGAAGATCCTCATTATAATAAGGAGGGCCATAAAAATGCAGACTACAAATAGACTAGACGATGTAAATGATCTGTTCTAGATGACGCAGCAGCCTCAGCGGCCAGGATTAGCTGATCACAGCTGAACACCTTAAAGCATCGTAGTTTAATAGACTTGCCCATTCATTGATCAAGGGGCGGGGGCGGGGGGGGCGGGGGGGGGGGGGGGGGGGGGGGGGTCAGAGGAAGTGTGGGGGGGGGGGGGTCACTTTTGTCCCCCATGCAGGTCCTGTTCGATTCAGAATAATGAAGAGGGACATAATGTGGTTATTATGGTTCCCTTGCCCTTGAGTATCGTTAAGGGGGAGTAGAGTTGCCTGACGACTCTTCCACGGTTCTATGTTTGCTACGTCAGTCTGAGACGGCCGTCGTTGAAGTTGTTCGTTGTGACGTCAAAATGATGGGTGATGCACGAAACAAAGTCATCAGTGATTGGATCATCTCTAACCAATCAGAGTATCAAAGCCAATGACACATTTTCGAAACTGCGTTTTAACCACGTGTGTTCTGGCTTTGGCCCAACCCAGAGGTTTCTGGGACCAATCAGAACAGTTAGATTGTGTTTGCGCTCTAGAAATCATCTGGGAGGTACTCAGATCCAGACTCATTGTGGAGAAGAAACTAACGTTTGTGTGCATGGTGTAACGTTTAGCTGGGAAAGGGAATAGAGGGCTTTGGTTGGAGTGTGGTGTTGATGTGTGTGTGGTGAGGGCAGAGAGAGAGGAGGGAGATTGTGGAAAAGGTGACAAGAGAGGAAAAGAAAGGAGAGGGACAAGGACTGAGACAAGTAAGGGGAGAAAGGGATGGGGATCTCAGAGAAGTAGGGGGTGAGAGAGGTAGTGGGAGAGAGGTAGGGGGATCTCAGAGAAGTAGGGGGAGAGAGAGGTAGTGGGAGAGAGGTAGGGGGAGAGAGGGATGGGATCTCAGAGAAGTAGGGGGAGAGAGGGATGGGGATCTCAGAGAAGTAGGGGGAGAGAGGGATGGGGATCCCAGAGAAGTAGGGGGAGAGAGGTAGTGGGAGAGAGGGATGGGGATCTCAGAGAAGTAAGGGGAGAGAGGGATGGGGATCTCAGAGAAGTAGGGGGAGAGAGGGATGGGGATCTCAGAGAAGTAGGGGGAGAGAGGGATGGGGATCTCAGAGAAGTAGGGGAGAGAGGTAGTGGGAGAGAGGGATGGGGATCTCAGAGAAGTAGGGGGAGAGAGGGATGGGGATCTCAGAGAAGTAGGGGGAGAGAGAGGTAGTGGGAGAGAGGTAGGGGGATCTCAGAGAAGTAGGGGGAGAGAGGGATGGGGATCTCAGAGAAGTAGGGGAGAGAGGTAGTGGAAGAGAGGTAGGGGGATCTCAGAGAAGTAGGGGGAGAGAGAGGTAGTGGGAGAGAGGTAGGGGGATCTCAGAGAAGTAGGGGGAGAAAGAGATAGTGGGAGAGAGGTAGGGGGATCTCAGAGAAGTAGAGGGAGAGAGAGGTAGTGGGAGAGAGGTATTGGGATCTCAGAGAAGTAGGGGGAGAGAGAGGTAGTGGGAGAGAGAGGTAGGGGGAGAGAGATGTAGGAGGAGAGAAGTGTAGGAGGAGAGAGGTAGGGGAGAGAGATGTAGGAGGAGAGAGGTAGGGGAGAGAGATGTAGGGGAGAGAGATGTAGAGGGAGAGAGAGATGTAGGGGCCGAGAGATGTAGGGGCAGAGAGGTAGGGGGAGAGATGTAGGGGGAGAGCGGTAGGGGGAGAGAGATGTAGGGGGAGAGAGAGATGTAGGGGAGAGAGATGTAGGGAGAGAGAGAGAGTTGTAGGGAGAGAGAGATTTAGGGAGAGAGACAGGTAGGGGGAGAGAGATGTAGGGGGAGATAGATATAAGGGGAGAGAGATGTAGGGGGAGAGAGAGGTAGGGGGGAGAGGTAGGGGGAGAGAGTTATGGGAGATAGATGTAAGGGGAGAGAGAGATGTAGAGGGAGAGAGATGTAAGGGGAGAGAGAGATGTAGGGGGGAGAGGTATGGTAGATAGATGTAAGGGGAGAGATGTAGGGGGAGAGAGAGGTAAGTGGAGAGATGTATGGGGAGAGAGACATGCAGGGGGAGAGAGAGGTAGGGGAGAGAGATGTAGAGGGAGAGAGATGTAGGGGGAGAGATGTAGGCGGAGAGAGAGGTAGTGGGAGAGAGGTAGGGGGAGAGAGCTAGGGGGATCTCAGAGAAGTAGGAGGAGAGAGAGGTAGTGGGAGAGAGGTAGGGGGATCTCAGAGAAGTAGGGGGAGAGAGAGGTAGTGGGAGAGAGGTAGGGGGATCTCAGAGAAGTAGGAGGAGAGAGAGGTAGTGGGAGAGAGGTAGGGGGATCTCAGAGAAGTAGGGGGAGTGAGAGGTAGTGGGAGAGAGGTAGGGGGATCTCAGAGAAGTAGGGGCAGAGAGAGGTGGTGGAAGAGAGGTAGGGGATCTCAGAGAAGTAGGGGGAGAGAGGTAGTGAGAGAGAGGTAGGGGGATCTCAGAGAAGTAGGCTGAGTTAGAGGTAGTGGGAGAGAGGGATGGGGATCTCAGAGAAGTAGGGGGAGAGAGATGTAGTGGAAGAGAGGTAGGGGGATCTCAGAGAAGTAGGTGGAGAGAGAGGTAGTGGGAGAGAGGTAGGGGGATCTCAGAGAAGTAGGGGGAGAAAGAGATAGTGGGAGAGAGGTAGGGGGATGTCAGAGAAGTAGGGGGAGAGAGAGGTAGTGGGAGAGAGGTAGGGGGATCTCAGAGAAGTAGGGGGAGAAAGAGATAGTGGGAGAGAGGTAGGGGGATCTCAGAGAAGTAGGGGGAGAGAGAGGTAGTGGGAGAGAGAGGTAGGGGGAGAGAGATGTAAGAGGAGAGAAGTGTAGGAAGAGAGAGGTAGGGGAGAGAGATGTAGGAGGAGAGAGGTAGGGGAGAGATATGTAGGGGGAGAGAGATGTAGAGGGAGAGAGAGATGTAGGGAGAGAGAGATGTAGGGGGAGAGAGATGTAGGGGCAGAGAGATGTAGGGGCAGAGAGATGTAGGGGCAGAGAGGTAGGGGGAGAGTGGTAGGGGGAGAGATGTAGGGGGAGAGAGATGTAGGGGGAGAGAGAGATGTAGGGGGAGAGAGAGATGTAGGGGAGAGAGATGTAGGGGGAGAGAGATGTAGGGAGAGAGAGAGAGTTGTAGGGAGAGAGAGATTTAGGGTGAGAGAGAGGTAGGGGGAGAGAGATGTAAGGGGAGATAGATGTAGGGGGAGAGAGTTATGGGAGATAGATGTAAGGGGAGAGAGAGATGTAGGGGGAGAGAGATGTAAGGGGAGAGAGATGTAGGGGGAGAGAAGTAGAGGGAGAGAGGGGTAGGGGGAGAGATATATAAGGGGAGAGAGATGTAGAGGGAGAGAGAGGTAGGGGAGAGAGATGTAGGGGGAGAGAGATGTAGGGGGAGATGTAGGAGGAGAGAGAGATTTAGGGGGAGAGAGTTAGGGGAGAGAGAGATGTAGGGGGAGAGAGATGTAGGGGGAGAAAGATGTAGGGGGGGAGAGATTTAAGGGGAGAGAGATGTAGGGGGAGAGAGATTTAGGGGGCGAGAGATGTAAGGGGAGAGAGATGTAGGGGGAGAGAGATTTAGGGGGAGAGAGATGTAAGGGGAGAGAGATGTAGGGGGAGAGAGATGTAGAAGGAGTGAGATGTAGGGAGAGAGATGTAGGGAGAGAGTTGTAGGGGGAGAGAGAGAGATGCAGGGGAGAGAGTTAGGGGGATCTGAGAGAGGTAGGGGAGAGAGATATAGGGGGAGTGAGATGTAGGGGGATCTGAGAGAAATAGAGGGAGAGAGGTAGGGGGAGATAGATGTGGGGGAGAGAGATGTAGTGGGAGAGAGTTGTAGGAGGAGAGAGGTAGAGGGAGAGAGAGATGTAGAGGGAGATACATGTAAGGGGAGAGAGAGATGTAGGGGGAGAGAGATTTAGGGGGAGAGAGTTGTAGGGGGGAGAGATAGGGTAGATACATTGCCTTGCGAAAGTATTCGGCCCCCTTGAACTTTGCGACCTTTTGCCACATTTCAGGCTTCAAACATAAAGATATAAAACTGTATTTTTTTGTGAAGAATCAACAACAAGTAGGACACAATCATGAAGTGGAACGACATTTATTGGATATTTCAAACTTTTTTAACAAATCAAAAACTGAAAAATTGGGCGTGCAAAATTATTCAGCCCCCTTAAGTTAATACTTTGTAGCGCCACCTTTTGCTGCGATTACAGCTGTAAGTCGCTTGGGGTATGTCTCTATCAGTTTTGCACATCGAGAGACTGACATTTTTTCCCATTCCTCCTTGCAAAACAGCTCGAGCTCAGTGAGGTTGGATGGAGAGCATTTGTGAACAGCAGTTTTCAGTTCTTTCCACAGATTCTCGATTGGATTCAGGTCTGGACTTTGACTTGGCCATTCTAACACCTGGATATGTTTATTTTTGAACCATTCCATTGTAGATTTTGCTTTATGTTTTGGATCATTGTCTTGTTGGAAGACAAATCTCCGTCCCAGTCTCAGGTCTTTTGCAGACTCCATCAGGTTTTCTTCCAGAATGGTCCTGTATTTGGCTCCATCCATCTTCCCATCAATTTTAACCATCTTCCCTGTCCCTGCTGAAGAAAAGCAGGCCCAAACCATGATGCTGCCACCACCATGTTTGACAGTGGGGATGGTGTGTTCAGTGTGATGAGCTGTGTTGCTTTTACGCCAAACATAAACGTTTTGCATTGTTGCCAAAAAGTTCAATTTTGGTTTCATCTGGCCTTCCGGGTGGCGCAGTGGTTAAGGGCGCTGTACTGCAGCGCCAGCTGTGCCATCAGAGTCCCTGGGTTCGCGCCCAGGCTCTGTCGTAACCGGCCGCGACCGGGAGGTCCGTGGGGCGACACACAATTGGCCTAGCGTCGCCCGGGTTAGGGAGGGCTTGGTCGGTAGGGGTGTCCTTGTCTCATCGCGCACCAGCGACTCCTGTGGCGGGCTGGGCACAGTGTGCGCTAACCAAGGTGGCCTGTTGCACGGTGTTTCCTCCGACACATTGGTGCGGCTGGCTTCCGGGTTGGATGCGTGCTGTGTTAAGAAGCAGTGCGGCTTGGTTGGGAAAGGACGCATGACTTTCAACCTTCGTCTCTCCCGAGCCCGTACGGGAGTTGTAGCGATGAGACAAGAAATTAGCTACTACAACAATTGGATACCACGAAATTGGGGAGAAAAAGGGGTAAAAAAAATAAAAATAAAAATAGAAACATTTGGTTTCATCTGACCAGAGCACCTTCTTCCACATGTTTGGTGTGTCTCCCAGGTGGCTTGTGGCAAACTTTAAACAACACTTTTTATGGATATCTTTAAGAAATGGCTTTCTTCTTGCCACTCTTCCATAAAGGCCAGATTTGTGCAATATACGACTGATTGTTGTCCTATGGACAGAGTCTCCCACCTCAGCTGTAGATCTCTGCAGTTCATCCAGAGGGATCATGGGCCTCTTGGCTGCATCTCTGATCAGTCTTCTTCTTGTATGAGCTGAAAGTTTAGAGGGATGGCCAGGTCTTGGTAGATTTGCAGTGGTCTGATACTCCTTCCATTTCAATATTATCGCTTGCACAGTGCTCCTTGGGATGTTTAAAGCTTGGGAAATCTTTTTGTATCCAAATCCGGCTTTAAACTTCTTCACAACAGTATCTCGGGCCTGCCTGGTGTGTTCCTTGTTCTTCATGATGCTCTCTGCGCTTTTAACGGACCTCTGAGACTATCACAGTGCAGGTGCATTTATAATGAGTCTTGATTACACACAGGTGGATTGTATTTATCATCATTAGTCATTTAGGTCAACATTGGATCATTCAGAGATCCTCACTGAACTTCTGGAGAGAGTTTGCTGCACTGAAAGTAAAGGGGCTGAATAATTTTGCACGCCCAATTTTTCAGTTTTTGATTTGTTAAAAAAGTTTGAAATATCCAATAAATGTCGTTCCACTTCATGATTGTGTCCCACTTGTTGTTGATTCTTCACAAAAAAATACAGTTTTATATATTTATGTTTGAAGCCTGAAATGTGGCAAAAGGTCGCAAAGTTCAAGGTGGCCGAATACTTTCGCAAGGCACTGTAGATGTAAGGGGGGAGAGAGATGTAGGAGGAGAGAGATGTAGGGGGAGAGAGAGGTAGGGGGAGAAAGATGTAAGGGGAGAGAGATGTAGAGGGAGAGAGGTAGGGAGAGAGATGTAGGGAGAGAGATGTAGGGGGGGAGAGGGGTAGGGGGAGAAAGATGTAAGGGGAGAGAGATGTAGAGGGAGAGAGGTAGGGAGAGAGATGTAGGGAGAGAGATGTAGGGGGAGAGAGAGATGTAGGGGGAGAAAGATGTAAGGTGAGAGAGAGATGTAGGGGGGAGAGGTAGGGTAGATAGATGTAAGGGGGAGAGAGATGTAGGGGGAGAGAGATGTAGGGGTAGAGAGAGGTAAGTGGAGATAGGTAGAGGGAGAGAGGGGTAGGGGGAGAAAGATGTAAGGGGAGAGAGAGATTCAGGGGGAGAGAGATTTAGGGGGAGAGAGGTAGGGGGAGAGAGTTGTAGGGGGTAGAGGTAGGGTAGATAGATGTAAGGGGGAGAGAGATGTAGGGGGAGAGAGATTTAGGGGGAGAGAGAGATAGGGGGAGAGAGATGCAGGGGGAGAGGGAGGTAGGGGAGAGAGGTAGAGAGAGAGAGAGATGGACAGGTGGTGGTGTTGAGTCATGATGTGTGTGTGATAGCACCTGATCTCGGTCTGCTCCGCTGAACACATGCTAATGTGGTCTACCCCTGCACAGACAAAACCTGCAGTAGCCCCTGCTATAGCCACCCTACAGCACCACTCACAGCCTGCCACTGGCTGTCACGCCTGTCAATCAATCATCCCAACATATCAGTGCATTCGTCAGGCTTGTCAACAGTAGCGGTTGCCCGCAATGCCTCCTGTCGGTTGCTCGGCAGTTGGTCATCTCACTGTCAGGAACTGACTTGATGAAGTGGCCCCTATATACTGATTTAGGGATAGAATTTGGGTTGGCTAAACTAATCCTAGATCAGTTCAGCCTAAGTGCTATTTCCACACAGATCAATACTAATAGACTTCAAAGTAAATTTAGGGAACAGAGGTTCAATGAAAGGAATTTATTTTGTTAAAAAAACTATAATTCATATTGTTTGTAACTCTAGTTTGCTTAAGTTTCTTGCTTGACTTGTTAAGTTGGAAACTACAGTAGGCCTATAGTTTTATTCTGCATGTGTGGTCCACTGTAGCAGTCTTTGAAATCAGAGAAGGGCTGCCAGTCTCTATCTTCTATGTAGAGAGAAAGTGGCCATGGTAGCTATACATTCTACAGTAGAAGCATAGTAGACCCTGTTTTTGGCTGCTTCCTCCCTCCTGCCTGTCTCTCTGGGTTCTGTGTGTCGGCCGTCCGGACCCGGAGGGAGAGCCAGCGTGACAGGCCAGTCAATATCAGTCTGCAGTGATTATGGGAGTCTCTTATTGCTAATGAGCAGCTTAGTCCACAGCGGATACCCTGCCAACACCCTGGGAAACATGCCCTATACTGTAGTATAGTAGACAACATATTTATACTGTAGTATAGTAGACAACATATTTATACTGTAGTATAGTAGACAACATATTTATACTGTAGTATAGTACACAACCTATTTATACTGTAGTATAGTACACAACATATTTATACTGTAATATAGTACACAACCTATTTATACTGTAGTATAGTACACAACATATATATACTGTAGTATAGTACACAACATATTTATACTGTAGTATAGTACACAACATATTTATACTCTAGTATAGTAGACAACATATTTATACTGTAGTATAGTACACAACATATATATACTGTAGTATAGTACACAACATATTTATACTGTAGTATAGTAGACAACATATTTATACTGCAGTATAGTACACAGCATATTTATACTGTAGTATAGTAGACAACATATTTATACTGTAGTATAGTACACAACATATTTATACTGTAGTATAGTACACAACATATTTATGCTGTAGTATAGTACACAACATATTGATACTGTAGTATAGTACACAACATATTTATACTTTAGTATAGTAGACAACATATTTATACTCTAGTATAGTACACAACCTATTTATACTGTAGTATAGTACACAACATATGTATACTGTAGTATAGTACACAACATATTTATACTGTAATATAGTACACAACCTATTTATACTGTAGTATAGTACACAACATATTTATACTGTAGTATAGTACACAACATATTTATACTGTAGTATAGTAGACAACATATTTATACTCTAGTATAGTACACAACCTATTTATACTGTAGTATAGTACACAACATATGTATACTGTAGTATAGTACACAACATATTTATACTGTAATATAGTACACAACATATTTATACTGTAGTATAGTACACAACATATTTATACTGTAGTATAGTACACAACATATTTATACTGTAGTATAGTACACAACATATTTATACTGTAGTATAGTACACATCATATTTATACTGTAGTATAGTAGACAACAGGTACATATTGTGGTATAGTGGTCAACACATTTATACTGTAGTATAGTACACAACATATTTATACTGTAGTATAGTAGACAACATATTTATAATGTAGTATAGTACACAACACATGTATAATATAGTATAGTACACAACATATGTATAATGTAGTATAGTACACAACACATTTATACTGTAGTACACTGCTATCTAGAACCTACAATAGTTATTTTGTCACACACCACCCTGGTGTGATTTGGGGTGGAAACTCTATGTTGTGTATTTCTATGTTGGCCTGAAATGGTTCCCAATCAGAGACAGCTGTTTATCGTTATCTCTGATTGGGGATCATATTTAGGCAGCCCTTTTCCCCACTTTCTGGTGTGGGATCTTGACAATGTTTAGTTGCCTGTCTGCACTAATTTGTATAGCTTCACGTTTCGTTTCTTGGTTTTGTTGTTTTAGTTGTTTTTGGTAAGTGTTTCATTCATTAAAAGAGAATGTACGCATACCACGTTGCGCCTTTGTCTCGCTCATACGACGATCGTAACAGAAGATCCCACCAAAAATGGACCAAGCAGTGTGTACAGGAGGAGTGGACTTGGGAGGAATATCCTGGATGGTAAAGGACGCTGGACGCAGGCCAGGGAGTATCGCCGTCCTAAGGAGGAGATAGAGGCAGCGAAAGCGGAACGGCGACGATACGAGGAGATAGCTCGAGAGGAAACCCCAAGACATTTTTTGGGGGGTGGGGGGGGGGGGACATGGAGACAGTCAGGAAGTCGAGTGAGGAGCTCGATGCAAGATTCCGGAGGGAGGTGCTGGCATTGAGAGTGCTGCAGATCAGGCGTGCTGAGATGCGTGTCATCAGCCCGGTGCCACCTGTACCGGTCCCACGCATCAGGTCTCCAGTGTGCCTTCACAGCCCAGTGCGTCCTGTGCCAGCTTCCCGCACTTGCCGGGCTGGAGTGAGCATCCAGTCAGGAAGGGTTGTGCCAGCTCTGCGCTATAGACCTCCAGTGCACCTCCACAGTCCAGTGTGTCCTGTGCCTTTTCCCCACACCCGCCCTGAGATGCGTGTCATCAGCCCGGTGCCACCTGTACCGGTCCCACGCATCAGGTCTCCAGTGCGCCTCCATAGTCCAGTAGGTCCTGTGCCTTTTCCCCACTCCCGCCCTGAGATGCGTGTCATCAGCCCGGTGCCACCTGTACTGGTCCCACGCATCAGGTCTCCAGTGTGCCTCCACAGTCCAGAGCTTCCGGCGATAGTTCCCAGTCCGGAACCTCCGAAGACGGTCCACAGTCCGGAACCTCCAAAGACGGTCCACAGTCCGAAACCTCCAAAGACGGTCCACAGTCCGGAACCTCCAAAGACGGTCCACAGTCCGGAACCTCCAACGACGGTCCACAGTCCGGAACCTCCAACGACGGTCCACAGTCCGGAACCTCCAGCGACGGTCCCCAGTCCGGAGCCTCCAGTGATGGTCCCCAGTCCGGGGCCTCCAGCAACGAGCTGCAGTCCAGAGCCTCCAGCGGTGGTTCCCAGTTCTGAGCCCTCGGCGATGATCCACGGTCCGGTTCCTCCGGCAACGATCCACGGTCCGGTTCCAAAGAAGCGGAGGGATCAGTGAAGGGAGCGGGGTCTACGCCCCAAACCGGAGCCGCCACCGAGGGTAGATGCCCACCACGACCCTCCCCTATAGGGTCAGGTTTGCGGCCGGGAGGGGGTACTGTCACGCCCTGACCTTAGTGAGCTGTTTTATTTCTCTATTTGGTTAGGTCAGGGTGGGATTTGGGGTGGGCATTCTATGTTGTGTATTTCTATGTTGGCCTGATATGGTTCCCAATCAGAGACAGCTGTTTATCATTGTCTCTGTTTGGGGATCATATTTAGGCAGCCCTTTTTCCCACTTTCTGGTGTGGGATCTTGACTATGTTTAGTTGCCTGTCTGCACTAATTTGTATAGCTTCACGGTTCGTTCGTTGGATTTGTTGTTTTTGTTAAGCGTTTCATTCATTAAAAGAGAATGTGTGCATACCACGCTGCGCCTTGGTCTCACTCGTATGACATATTTGGGTGTCCCCATAGGAGTCCCCATAGGAGTACCCCTTGAATAATACTTTTTCGTTCCAGGTAGAACCTTTTTGGGTTCCATGAAGAACCCTTTCCACAGAGGGTTCTACATGGAACCCAAAAGGGTTCTCCCTGAAACCAAAAAGGGTTCTCCTTTGGGGACAACCAAAGAACCCTATTGGAACCCTTTTTTCTAATAGTGTATAGTACAGAATTGATTTCTACTGTAGTATTGTACAAAAAGTGCATGAATTATGTATGAAGTATTTCTATCATGATGTATGTACACCATATCTAAACTGCATTCAGACACCTTATTTTGGTACATCATATCCACACTCCATAGTCTGTTGTTTTGAATGGAATGAACAAAGAAATTGTGTTATGAAGGAAGTTATTAGGGGTTCAAGCAGCGTAGCTGGTGAAACCCTGTTGTATTTCTTGGCATTCATTATTATGTTCCTTATTCTGACAATTTGGTGAAAGAAATTGATATGGTAAGGCCCAGGAGGGTGCAACTTTGCATGATGGTAAAGGCCCATGTGCCACACTCTCTCATGGAATGTCATGGAAATTAGCCACACGGTGGAGCAATAACAAGCCATTCAAAATGAAAAGGTTTTAAATGTTATGCCCCTCACCCCATTGGACCTAAAGTCCTGAAATTCGGGACATAGATCCCTATCCTCACAGGGAACACATTAAGCTCAAGGACCCATAAGGTCTGCCATGATGGATTTTCCATCATTTAGAATTTGTGGACAAAAGAAACTTGATATATGGCATCTACAGACCAAGGTCTCTTAACCCTATGTTTTACAGACTATTATGTCAAACAATATGGCATCTACAGACCAAGGTCTCTTAACCCTATGTTTTACAGACTATTATGTCAAACAATATGGCATCTACAGACCAAGGTCTCTTAACGTTATGTTTTACAGACTATTATGTCAAACAATATGGCATCTACAGACCAAGGTCTCTTAACCCTATGTTTTACAAACTATTATGTCAAACAATATGGCATCTACAGACCAAGGTCTCTTAACGTTATGTTTTACAGACTATTATGTCAAACAATATGGCATCTACAGTCCAAGGTCTCTTAACCCTATGTTTTACAGACTATTATGTCAAACAATATGGCATCTACAGTCCAAGGTCTCTTAACCCTATGTTTTACAGACTATTATGTCAAACAATATGGCATCTACAGACCAAGGTCTCTTAACCCTATGTTTTACAGACTATTATGTCAAACAATATGGCATCTACAGACCAAGGTCTCTTAACGTTATGTTTTACAGACTATTATGTCAAACAATATGGCATCTACAGACCAAGGTCTCTTAACCCTATGTTTTACAAACTATTATGTCAAACAATATGGCATCTACAGACCAAGGTCTCTTAACGTTATGTTTTACAGACTATTATGTCAAACAATATGGCATCTACAGTCCAAGGTCTCTTAACCCTATGTTTTACAGACTATTATGTCAAACAATATGGCATCTACAGTCCAAGGTCTCTTAACCCTATGTTTTACAGACTATTATGTCAAACAATATGGCATCTACAGACCAAGGTCTCTTAACGTTATGTTTTACAGACTATTATGTCAAACAATATGGCATCTACAGACCAAGGTCTCTTAACGTTATGTTTTACAGAATATTATGTCAAACAATATGGCATCTACAGACCAAGGTCTCTTAACCCTATGTTTTACAGACTATTATGTCAAACAATATGGCATCTACAGTCCAAGGTCTCTTAACGTTATGTTTTACAGACTATTATGTCAAACAATATGGCATCTACAGACCAAGGTCTCTTAACCCTATGTTTTACAGACTATTATGTCAAACAATATGGCATCTACAGACCAAGGTCTCTTAACCCTATGTTTTACAGACTATTATGTCAAACAATATGGCATCTACAGACCAAGGTCTCTTAACCCTATGTTTTACAGACTATTATGTCAAACAATATGGCATCTACAGTCCAAGGTCTCTTAACCCTATGTTTTACAGACTATTATGTCAAACAATATGGCATCTACAGTCCAAGGTCTCTTAACGTTATGTTTTACAGGCTATTATGTCAAACAATATGGCATCTACAGACCAAGGTCTCTTAACGTTATGTTTTACAGACTATTATGTCAAACAATATGGCATCTACAGTCCAAGGTCTCTTAACCCTATGTTTTACAGACTATTATGTCAAACAATATGGCATCTACAGACCAAGGTCTCTTAACGTTATGTTTTACAGACTATTATGTCAAACAATATGGCATCTACAGACCAAGGTCTCTTAACGTTATGTTTTACAGACTATTATGTCAAACAATATGGCATCTACAGACCAAGGTCTCTTAACCCTATGTTTTACAGACTATTATGTCAAACAATATGGCATCTACAGACCAAGGTCTCTTAACCCTATGTTTTACAGACTATTATGTCAAACAATATGGCATCTACAGACCAAGGTCTCTTAACGTTATGTTTTACAGACTATTATGTCAAACAATATGGCATCTACAGACCAAGGTCTCTTAACGTTATGTTTTACAGACTATTATGTCAAACAATATGGCATCTACAGACCAAGGTCTCTTAACGTTATGTTTTACAGACTATTATGTCAAACAATATGGCATCTACAGACCAAGGTCTCTTAACGTTATGTTTTACAGACTATTATGTCAAACAATATGGCATCTACAGTCCAAGGTCTCTTAACGTTATGTTTTACAGACTATTATGTCAAACAATATGGCATCTACAGTCCAAGGTCTCTTAACGTTATGTTTTACAGACTATTATGTCAAACAATATGGCATCTACAGACCAAGGTCTCTTAACGTTATGTTTTACAGACTATTATGTCAAACAATATGGCATCTACAGTCCAAGGTCTCTTAACGTTATGTTTTACAGACTATTATGTCAAACAATATGGCATCTACAGTCCAAGGTCTCTTAACGTTATGTTTTACAGACTATTATGTCAAACAATATGGCATCTACAGACCAAGGTCTCTTAACGTTATGTTTTACAGACTATTATGTCAAACAATATGGCATCTACAGACCAAGGTCTCTTAACCCTATGTTTTACAGACTATTATGTCAAACAATATGGCATCTACAGTCCAAGGTCTCTTAACCCTATGTTTTACAGACTATTATGTCAAACAATATGGCATCTACAGACCAAGGTCTCTTAACCCTATGTTTTACAGACTATTATGTCAAACAATATGGCATCTACAGTCCAAGGTCTCTTAACGTTATGTTTTACAGACTATTATGTCAAACAATATGGCATCTACAGTCCAAGGTCTCTTAACGTTATGTTTTACAGACTATTATGTCAAACAATATGGCATCTACAGTCCAAGGTCTCTTAACCCTATGTTTTACAGACTATTATGTCAAACAATATGGCATGTACAGTCCAAGGTCTCTTAACGTTATGTTTTACAGACTATTATGTCAAACAATATGGCATCTACAGTCCAAGGTCTCTTAACGTTATGTTTTACAGACTATTATGTCAAACAATATGGCATCTACAGTCCAAGGTCTCTTAACGTTATGTTTTACAGACTATTATGTCAAACAATATGGCATCTACAGTCCAAGGTCTCTTAACGTTATGTTTTACAGACTATTATGTCAAACAATATGGCATCTACAGTCCAAGGTCTCTTAACGTTATGTTTTACAGACTATTATGTCAAACAATATGGCATCTACAGTCCAAGGTCTCTTAACCCTATGTTTTACAGACTATTATGTCAAACAATATGGCATCTACAGTCCAAGGTCTCTTAACGTTATGTTTTACAGACTATTATGTCAAACAATATGGCATCTACAGTCCAAGGTCTCTTAACGTTATGTTTTACAGACTATTATGTCAAACAATATGGCATCTACAGACCAAGGTCTCTTAACCCTATGTTTTACAGACTATTATGTCAAACAATATGGCATCTACAGTCCAAGGTCTCTTAACCCTATGTTTTACAGACTATTATGTCAAACAATATGGCATCTACAGACCAAGGTCTCTTAACGTTATGTTTTACAGACTATTATGTCAAACAATATGGCATCTACAGACCAATAAACTTTCATGTGGGTGTGGTCTGACAAATAAATGCATTTCAATCAAACCAGGATATAGTATTTTCGACCACACTGTGGCGCAATAACGGGCACATGATTATATCTCTTGACTGGTTTGACTCAGTGATGAAATTTGGCACACATGCTCAGGGATATGAGTCTAGCTAAGCTATAAAGTACGGTTCAGTTTGGCCACATAGTAGCGCTGTTGGACCGGAAAAAACATAGATGCTATATACCAATCGGTCCAGTGGTTCTGGAGAAGAAAACGTTTAAAGTAGTCACCATCATTAAAAATGGTCCAAAACACATCAAAAGCAGGTTGGATGTTGAGCACGCGCGTCAATTTGTCCTGATGGTGGCGCTATGGGGCCAAAGCTTATGCAGCTATATTTATTAGTGATATTATTGCTAACAAAAAGGTGATATATGTACACTATATAACTATGCACTGTGTTCTGACATACACACCATATCTGATTACTATATACTGTTTCCATAAACCATGATTCTGATAAGTACAGTGTACCATGTACGTAGTAGCACTGTTGTATTGATTGTTTTATAGCGTAATTATTCAAGTCTAAGTAAAGAAGGGATTTTTACCCCTCTGCTGTGAGACGTGATCACATGTCATATTCATAGGCTTGAAAGGCAGTGGAGGTATGATAGTGTTACTCTCTCTATATATGTCAGTGGAATAATCAGTGTGATTGCCACAGCATTTTCTGGCGGCCTAGAATACACTCTTATTGTGCTGTATTTGTATTATTGAGGAATACACTGGTCCCCCCCGTCTCTCTCTCACACACACTCTCACTCTCTGCTTTGATGTATTGTGATTACGCTGGGCTGGAGTAGTGATGACTGCCTGCGCTGGTGGGAAAGAGAGAGGGTGAGAGAGAAGGAGAGAGAGAGGGATGGGGAGAGAGAGAGAGAGAGAGAGAGAGCGAGAGAGAGAGAGAGAGAGAGAGAGAAAGGGAAGGAGAGTAGGAGAGAGAGGGAGAGACAGAGAGAGATGGGAGGGAGAGAGAGAGAGAGAGAGAGAGAGAGAGAGAGAGAGAGAGAGAGAGGGGGAAGGAAGGAAGGAAGGAAGGAAGGAAGGAAGGAAGGAAGGAAGGAAGGAAGGAAGGAAGGAAGGAAGGAAGGAAGGAAGGAAGGAAGGAAGGAAGGAAGGAAGGAGAGTGTGGGAGAGGGAGAAGGAAGGAGAAAGAGAATGAGAGAGAGAGAGAGAGAGCGAGAGAGAGAGAGAGAGAGAGAAAGGGAAGGAGAGTAGGAGAGAGAGGGAGAGACAGAGAGAGACGGGGAGGGAGAGAGAGAGAGAGAGAGAGAGAGAGAGAGAGAGAGAGAGAGAGAGAGAGAGAGAGAGAAAGGGAAGGAGAGTAGCAGAGAGAGGGAGAGTCAGAGAGAGAGAGAGAGAGAGAGAGAGAGAGAGGGAAGGAAGGAAGGAGTGTGGGAGAGGGAGAAGGAAGGAGAATGAGAGAGAGGAGAGAAGGAGAGTGAGATAGAGAGAGGGAGGGGTGTAAGCAGCACAGAAAAGCGTTCCGCAGTGAAAATGTTCTCCCAGTGAAGCGTAGAGAGACTGCAGCAGAGTGAATGGGGCTGTGCAGCACCTGCAGTTGCTCTCTCTCTCTGTGTGTGTCTGTGTGTGTGTGTGTGTGTATGGGTGTGCGCAAATGTGTGTGATAATCGCTCAGGACACACTGATTCAACACTCCCTCCTTCCCAGCACCTCTCTCTCTCTCTCTTGTCTCTCTCCCCTCTGCTCCCTTGCTCTCTCGCTCTCTCCCTCGACCCAATTCTCCACACACACTACAATCATCTTACCATGTGCCTGCCTTGTAACGGCTTTTCACCGTGACGGATGTTTGTGTGTGTGTGTGTGCCCACCATTTGTCTGCTCTGTATTCTCCAACACTCTCTCTCTTTCTCTCCTTTCTGTCTCTCTCAGTCTCTCAGTCTCTCTCTCTCTCTCTCTCTCTCTCTCTCTCTGTCTCTTTCTATGTTTGTGCTCTGCATTCCTCTTCCCTTCTTCATCTTCTCTTATTACTCACTTATCATCTCTCACTTATCATCTCTGATTGCTCTCTCTTCCTCTTGCCGTATCTCTCTCTCTCTCTCTCTCTCTCTCTCTCTCTGTCTCTCTCTGTCTCTCTCTCTCTGTCTCTCTTTCTGTCTCTCAGTCTCTCTCTCTCGCTCTGTCTATCTCTCTCTCTCTCTGTCTCTCTTTCTCTCTGTCTCTCAGTCTCTCTCTCTCTCTCTCTCTCTTGCTCTGTCTATCTCGCTCTCTCAATTCAATTAAATTCAATTACATTTAAAATTAATTTGCTTTATTGGCATAACGTAACAATGTACATATTGCTAAAGCTTACTTTGGAGATTTACAATATTAACATCATTAATAATAATAATCAATACTGTCAACGGGACAACAGTAACTACAATAACCAAGTCTCTCTCTCTCTCAATCTCTCTCTTTCTTAACCACACGCACATGCTACCTCCCCCTCCATGATTCTTTATCACTGTTATTGTGTCTCTTTCTTAACCTCACACACAAACCAATGCACGTAAGCACACACGCATACAGTAACCTCCACAAACACATTCTCTCTCTCTTATTTCTCCCGCTTTTTGTCTCTCTCCATACCGTTCTGTACCCAAACCTCCCTCCCTTCTGCCTCTCCTCTCTTTTACTCCTCCCTCTCCCTCCCTCGCTCCCCCTCCTCCCTCCCCGGGCTGGCTGAGTAAGTGCTGCAGCATCCTCACAGCGGAGTGTGTATGTGAGAGGAGTGTGTGAGTGGTTAACATCG